>NW_025322365.1:0-32023 GCF_019176455.1 Solea senegalensis
AACTGCAATGTTATGTGATGAGTGATCTAAATGTCATGACTGAAATAAATAAATAAATAAATAAATAAATAAATAAATAAATTAAGCACGTTTTGTATTTGTCATTAAGGTGAGGTTGTCATAGTTTGTATGCATGCATGTAGCCTATTTATTTCACACTGAGAGTCAAAATCCACAAACAGTACATTCATACATTACTTAACGAGCTAGATTATTGGAATTGCTCCACAAATATAGCAAGTGATGATAAACTATTTAGAAAATACAATAAAGAAAGATTAGGAACAAACAGACAATCAGCCAATAATAAGCTTTCATATCCAAATAAGATTAGAGTGTTCAAATAATACATATAAAAGAATAATAAATATACATATATAGGTATATAGCTATATAAGCATAACATAGGAATAAAGAAATATATAGTTTCAAATAAATGAACAATGATAATAAGTGTCAAATATCTAAAAATATAGCAATGTGTTGATTATTATATGTTTGTCATAAGGGTTAATGTATCATGTACATATTGAATTCAACCATGAAAATACTGTAAGCTATACTTATACTTATCAATCCGGTTTTTAATTCTGACGTAACACCCTTTCAAAATACAATTTCCGGATCCAAACGCTGTCATACTCTCACTACACTACGCCCGGCTGTATTTTCCTTACTGCCAATTCCCATTTGAAGTTTTTCTTTTAATGATATCCTCAACTTCAAAACACCAAAGTGTCCTTGAGAACTCCACGACGGTGTTTTTGACTACTACATTACCCATGATCCTTAGCCACAGATTGAATTTATTTTAAACTGATCAAGATTTAGATTTTGTGCACATGTCCACTTTTTTAACGTAGCATATTTCATGTATAAGCAGAGTAATTGCTGGTTTGACTGTACAAGATATACATCACTAGATGCTTTTTGCGATTAAAACTCTAGTTGCAAACCGGAAGTCCAACTTAGCTAGGCTACCTAAAAGGATATTTCAAGAATACTTGCTAAACCATCTTAAATAGAACAAATGACGTAGTTATAGTCATTTGTAATTTGGCTGTACTACACATCTTTGATACATTTGGTAAATGCGTTTTTACAACGCTATTTTGATGTCAACTGGATAAACTACAATTGTGGTGATGGTATGCAACAAGCTGTATGGCCCGCCCCTAGGGAATTGTAGTTTTCTTTCAAAAATAGTCTTTTCCATAGAATTGAGAGATGCAAATAATGAATTGAGAGTACACAAATGAGTTGAAGGGGATAGTTAAAATGTGTGTGTAATCAGATTTGGTTCAAATAAATTTCAACCATATTTGACCAAAATTGTATAGATGGACTATATTCACATGATAGCTAAGGTCAAGCGCTCTCTATAACAGTTGGTTCCATGTCTGTAGCCACTTTGGTTGCTGAATTATAACCCTTCAAACATACAACAAGGCCAAGGTTCAAAGGTCATTCATTCAACGTAGGAGCCATGTAGAGTCTTCATAATGATACATGTTACTCACCAGGCTGAGATCTTTCCAATGATGTATTTGGTTTAGCTTTGAGACAACATTTGGATTTTCTCATTTCATGGACACAGGCCATCCCAGACCTAGTTTCAGGCAGCACTTTGAGGGCCATATAAAAATATATTTTTGTTTAGTTTTAATGTAAATAGTCATCAAAATAAAGGATGTAGAAATAAAAAGTCTGTTTTATTAGCCAATGCAAGCATTTAACCTACATTAGCATTTGCTCCCCCAAAAGATTTGGTTATATATGCACATATGACACGCCTATTATTGTTGGTATTTCAGTTATTACTATTATTGTTATTATTATTATTATTATTATTATTATTGTTATTATTATCATAATTATTATTACTGTTATTATTATTGTAGGGCCACACGGTTGGCGTAGTGGTCGAGCCCCGGTTGGAACAAGGGCCTTTCTGCATGGAGTTTGCATGTTCTCCCAGTGTGTGCGTGTGTGCGTGGGTTCTCTCCGGGTTCTCCGGGTTCCTCCCACAGTCCAAAGACATACAATATGGGGATTAGGTCAATTGGACACCCTAAATTGACCATAGATAGGTATGAGTGTGAGAGTGAATGGTTGTTTGTCTCTATATGTGTGTGGCCCTGTGATGGACTGGCCAACTGTCCAGGGTGTACCCCGCCTATCGCCCCATGTAGCTGAGATTGGCACAGCACCCCCCGCGACCCTCTGGTGGAGGATAGAGCGGTAGATGATGGATGGATGGATTATTATTATTATTGTTAATATTACTATTTTCACATGAGAGCAATTCATATACAATTATTTAAATATTTTGTTTCAATTGACTCGTGATTAAAGAAGAAATGCCGTTGTACAACAATAAGAATAGCCTATGTAGCCCCAGGATGACAGACAGACAGATACATTGATACATATATAGACAGACAGACAGACATACATATATCTCTGTTACAGTTTTTCTCAATAGTTAAAACACTAAACCCTATTGTCTGAACCAAATGCTCAGTTGCCTGAACCCACTGATTGAATCAATCAGTCTTTTGTCAAAACCATAAGCACTTTTCACCTGTTTAGACACAACTTGCCAACACATTTTCATTGTGATGCACCTGTGCTGCATAATGGTGAGCACAGGTGACACAAGTCAAACACAGTTAAAGCACAAGTGTCACCACGTGAAGACAACAACTCAAAACTGATCACACTTGTGGCTGATGATGTGAGGGAACATATAAGCCAGTTCAGAGAGCACTGGTTTGTGAGGCCCTACGATGGATAGAAATCTGAGAGGAAGAGTTTGTGTGAGAGGAGGTCGAGGAGGTCAGTGAAGATATCTGATGAAATCAGAGCGACTGTGATTGACCATGTTCTTGTCCATGGTATGAGCATGAGGGAGGCCGGACAAAGGCTACAACCAAACATCAGTAGATTCACTGTGTCCACCATAATCCCAAGATTTAGAGAAGAGAACAGGTAATTACCTTTTTTGACATTATAGTACAGTCTGTAAATGTTGACAGCAATTACTGTATGACATACTATATACTGTACCACAGTATACCGTAAGTAAGTACATGTTTCTGTACATCACTGTACCAATGTACTGTAGTATTGTAATGGAGGGTTGGTCTAACTGTTGTAGGCCTAGTATTCCATGTATATCTTTTGTAACTGCATGTTCTCTTGTTGTAGAATTGAAAGACTGCCACACGGGGGTGGGAGGACAGCTATGTTCTCCCCACACCAAGAGACCCTAATTGTTGATATGGTCCGTGAGAACAACGCCATTAAACTGAGTGAAATTCAGCAGAAGATCATTGAGGACCATGTCAATGTTGAGGGTATCAACAGTGTCAGCCTCTCTACTGTTGATCGTGTCAGACTGTGCATGAAACAGCCTGGATACAGCATGCCAGAGGTTTTTACCCCGTTGCCTGGCCAGACAACATGTGGCCTGTGATGTGGATGAAGTCCTGTGGCCTGACCCAGTACGGAGACATGATGATGTGGCTGAGTAATGCACTTATTTGTATATTTGTGTACTTTATTTTTACATGGGCTTACTGTAGACAAGTGGCAAATGCATAAGATTTCTGTTTGTTTTACAAGTGCTACGTGTAAAGATTTCTGTGCTATTATATAATCTATATTCTAAATGCACAGGTGTTTTGTTTTGCAACATGCATTTAGCCTACAGTGAACAATAAACATTTATTTCTCCAGCTTCATGTCCTGAGCATTGTGTTTTCTATTTTTCTACATAGTGTTTAGTGACTGTTCAGTAGTGTTTTTAAGATTCGACAACAAAGTTCAGATTTGAGCACAGATTGAACTGTTTTGAGGTGAAAGTTTGGTTTTGAAAGAAGAGTCTGAGGTTTTGTGAATGTAGCTTGAAAATTGGGTTTTGTGTTCACAGTTTAGAGAAAAGAGAGAGCAGCTTTCAAGAAATGTGTCTTAGCAATCAAGAAAAACTGTAACAGAAGGTGTTTTATCGACTGTGATTGTAAAATGTGAAATGTCTCATTTCATGGCATATTTCAAAGAATATATGACTCAGGGTATTTGAAAAGTTGAAGTTTATTGTCCTTCCTCTTGAATAAATACAGGTACATTAAAATGTGTTTGAATGAAAGTGATGACCTACATGAAGGACAATTGATACCAAACATCACTATCAAACTTTAACTGAATCAAGTAAATATAAAAACATGTTCCAGTAATACACGTTAGTACAATGGACTTGTAATCATTTGATCAATGTTAATTACATACCAAAGAAAACATGATACAGATAATGGTGTACAACTCAAAATACATATAGCAACAATATGATCAAATATCTATAAGTCAAGTATTTCTTTAAGTTATAAATAATCCAAATGGTGCAAAGGAAATATATATTGAATGTACATGATTACAGTATATGCTTGTTTCCATGTATGTATATACATTATATACAGGATGAGTTCCCCTATACTCATTCAAAAGAGAACATAAACAAGTATCTGTGGTTGTTACGACCAGGCCTAGGAGAAAACCTGATCACAACATCAAATAATGACACTCCCCTTGTCAACTCCCAAGAAAGCACCAGCAACAAGTCAAACAAAGCATTTTAACCAGTTTATTAAAATCAAGTACAAAATGTCTGCTGGCAGTCTTGCTGTGAGTGCTTTGAGGAAGTCCGCTGCAGCTGGGATGATCAGGCCTCTTATTCAGAGTCCTTCCTGTGCAGGACCAATCAGCTCCCAGGATCCACCCTAGACTCACCCACATAGGCCATGCACACCTGCAACCCATCTCACACGCAGACACATACACACAGGGAAGAAGCAGTCACAACCCTGGGGTCGTAACAGTGGTTCATTAAGTCACAACAGCTGGACAGTATGTTATCTAAACTGCTAAACTCTGTTAAGCACATGAAGTGCAGGTAACTTTGTCGGTAGGATACCAGTTACAAACGGGCTGGTTAGTGAACCACGCATGGTTCAACGTGCCAATGGATTCCGTCTTTGTGTATTTTTAGCTAAGGCTGGACCAGAGAATATTTGCTTCAAACAGATTGTTCTTGGTGAATTTTGCAGGAAGTGAGTAGCCATGGTGTATTTTATAGAATCTTTTATTCTATTTATTATTATTATTTATTGATTTAACCTATATGAGCTGCATCCCCTGATACTTTGTAAACAGTCTTCCCTGTCCTCTCATATCTGCTGTCTATATAAAAATAATAATACTACTTATAGTAGTACTAGAAATGAAGGAGATTTTGTCCGTTTTTTCTAAAACACTCCTGCTGGAAACCATGCTACCATGGCTCATTTGTTTTGTTGCAATGGTAAGAAGTATTTTTGGGCCAGAGGGCAGCACGTGACCAACCTACAGTAGCATTTGTAATTCCACTGGCACAAGAAAGTGGAGCAGCGGTAACGGGTACAATTACAGTGCATCATCAGAACTGTCCGAGTCACTGTCACAATCATCCGGCTTGTGCAAGAAGCTCATGTTCTCTGCAGTCTCTCCAGACAAAAGTCGCAGGTAGCAGTCTCTAGCTTGCATCTTCTTCTCTCTGATGTTCTGCTGCTTTCTCAGGATGATGCTCTGCAGACCTTTCAACCCCTCTTCACTAAAGCCACATGGCCAATCTTAAAGATAGAAAAAAATGAGATAAAACCTATATTAGTTTATCACCAGTCATTGTTTTGTAATTTAATGACATACTTTTCACTGTCTCACTAGAAAGTAGACTGGACAACTCTTGCGAGGTCTTTGCACGAGTTGAAAGCCATTTCCAGTAGTGGTCCATCTCCAGAACAAGAATATTCTTCTTCTCCTCCTCCAGTCTCCTTACTGCCATGATGATGTCAAACGCCTTTCTCTTTGTCCTTAGATCGACAGAGTCTCAAATGCATTTCTTTTTACAAAGATTTGAAGTGAATTCAATTTTATTCACAACATACATTATCTCAAGGCACTGTACATAGACAATATCATGAAGTTAGTTATATGTACTCTGTCAAAGAATGTCTAAAGTCCTGTAGGGTAACAGATCCTCATTTGAGGGTACTGGTTCTGTGTTTGTGTGTCATTATCAGTCCGATTTGTTCAAAGTAGTAGTGTACATACCACTGTGTGGTAGCTGCCATGGCCAAGCTGTCTCGCCAGACACAATGGTTTCCATGCAAAGACTTTCTGTGCTTGGAACTATTTTGTTGTATTTCTCCACAACAGAGGTCAGGATCCCCTTCTCCTCCCTGATTTTGCGGCGGATCCTGGCACGACCTTTGTTGCCGTCAGTATCTTTATAAAGACGCTGTGAGCGTCTCTTTATACTGGTCACCAGCACCTCGATTCTACTGGCCAAGGCATCCACATCATTTGTGCTTGTGTTTGTTGTTGCTGAGAAGACATAGATTGCACTTTCCTTTAAATAACTTACAGAGTAAGCAACACTGTACTTGTTATTAATTTGTACTCATATTTGGAAATAAAAATGTACCAATAGGGTGTTATTTATTATTCTAAGACAACTAAGCTTCATATTATTATTCATGGATAAAAGTATTGCCAGTAATCATTTTCTCACCTTCTGCCCACTCTTTGACATCACTGACCCAGTCTTCCAAATGGCTCTCTGTCACTGCCAACTGAGCTTTCATGGACTCAACATTCTGTTGCTTGCTTTGTAGAGATTGTATGGTCTACATTGACACAATCAGAGATAACAATAAATAAGAAACACATGTTCAGCCCATGGCTTTAAATACTGCTAACACAGAATATTGAACATTTAAAGAAAAAAAGAAAAATACTGATGTCATTACCTTGTGATATCTGTGAGACAGTGAGGTGACCAAATTGTCGAACTTTTGCTGATTCCAGTGCATGGCCAAGAGAGTCAGCATGTCTGTGCGTCCTACAAACACAGAACATATATAATGTAACCATTATACCCATTTCTTATTATACATACCATCTAACTAGTGCAGTATGTGGTCATCTCACCAGCTTTTGACATGTGCTTTGTGGTCACTGCAATCCTAGAGAGGAAGGCATTGCACTGCTCAACCTCCTCGCCTAGTGTTAGGCCAGCCCCTTCCTGATATGCCCCACTCCATTTGACCTGGTTAAAATACAAAAAAAAACACTGAAAACATGAGGACATTCATGTGCAGATTAAGTGATTCTATTAAGTAAATCTTTCCTTACCTCACATTTGAAATCATGAGCTTTGGCAAGAAATACAGACAGGAACGGCTTCATGCTGAGGAGGGGCTGGAGCTCTGGACAGCTTTTTGCAACTTTTTGGAGGTAGGGCCAATACTTGCAGGTCACATCCATACAGAAGAAAGTGATTTGCCTGCTGGCAAGCTTTTCTTGCAAATACAGGGGATAAGCAAACATTTCTCCCCTGTAATATTGAGAGCACGCAGCAGAACACCATGCCTACACACCACAAGCTCCAGTCCCTCCTCATCTACCTTGCTGGTGGATCTTTGGGAGGTCTCTCTAGCTGCTGGCCACTCCCCTCCACAAACACCTCTTCCAGAGACCTAAAATGGTTGATGAAAATGGTCAAAAGACTCACCTATACAAACCCTTCAGTAGGAGGTTATTGTAGTGATGTGTATGTATATATATATATATATATATATATATATATATATATATATATATATATATATATATATATATATAATTATAGTCTGCAGTTTTACATGTTTGGATGTCCTGTGTATGTGGTCCACAAATGTGGCAACGTCTTCATCCTTGACTATGAAGACGCCTTGAAAAATGGCCTGTTCCTCGGATCTAAATTAAACAAAGGTTCACAACAGCTTCCAAAATCTTACAGACTAACGTTGATTGGTGCATAATAAAGAGATTGCACAAGGAATACAAAGCTCTTCTTGGCGAAGAGCCTCACAAAGAGACTGTGACATTGTGACGTCGACAGCTTGGGGCGTGGACATTCGTGTGCCATTCGTGGACGTGTCGTTTGCAAAGAACTGAATCCTTTGAACGAGTCATTGGCAACAAACCAGAGAATCAACTCCAATCAATTCCAATTCCGGAGTGAGTCAGGAGTTCAAAGAAGTAAAATGGCAGATGACAAGCCAGATCTGGAAAGCCTACAGCGGAGGCTATTGAATGCGCAGCGGGGCTTGACAACACGTTTTAATCGTCTCAAAGTTAACGCTGGTCACCTCGATGAACTGTCGAAAGAGGTGACAGGATTGAAGAGCGATTACGGTGTTTTCGTCGATGCCAGCAATGAATATATTGAAGAACTGGGACAGATAGACCCAACGGACGATAACTGTGAACTGAGCAATGCCCTAGCAACGAGGGATGCCATTGTGCAAAGGTACCGTGAGACTATGGAAATGCTGTGGTTCAAGGATGCTGAGCCGGATATAAGCACCCTCGTGGCACGGTTCAATTCAGCTTTCGACCAGGCCGAGGTACTCGGCAGAAAAAGTGCACTACAGTGGTGTCAGCAAGAGGCCAGAAGGAAGGGACTGGATCAAGAACTCCACGAACTCAGAGACACGGTGTATGTTTGGAAAGACTATTGGCCATATGGTAAAGAAAAGTGGAGACTCCTTTTAACATTGGAAATTAAAAAGGAGGTACTGTTGGATGAGTGGGCATGCCGCCGGGATAACAAACGGGGAGGTGGGCTTACCCGACCAGTAACTTGTGCTAGTACCACCCCACTTGTTCACACCCACTCAGCTATCAGGCAGGGCACCATAGCTGGCACATGTCCCCCTCATCAACCTCCTCAACAGCCTCAACAACCTAATATTGGAACCACTGTCAGCTTTACTCAGCCTCCAACCCTCACCAGTATACCACGGCCACCGAGGTTTCACACTGCTCCCACCAACACCAGCATGGGACAAAGGAGAACTGTGCCCACCAGCAACTTTGGTACAGTCACAGGGGGAGAAGACAGCTCTCAGTGGGCCCAACCCATAGCAAAGATCACACCGATAAGCTTGCCTAAGATTTCCGGGGGCAGGAAGGCTGATTGGGAGAGTATCCAGGTGCAAGCGGCTCCCACAGAGTCCTTTAAAGAAGAGCAGAAGAAACTGAAGGGTCAAGTGACAGAGTTACAGAAAGTAACGGAAGTCAATGTCAAGAAGGTAGAGGAGCAGAGTAAACTGAGGGCCGAGATGTCTGAGCTCAGCAGGGAGCTGAGCTCTGAAAAGACCCAAACCGATGAGCTGCAGGAGACCTTGGCGCAAAGTCAGGAGAATCTCACTGAGCTTCAGTCTGACTTCTACCAGAAAGAGTCAGAAGAAGAAGAGTCTACTCTGCATCAAGACCTCAAGGCACCAGAAGAAAGACTGAAAAAGAAAGACCAATCGGCGCAAGAGTCCAGGTACAAGACGAGACTGTAGGAGTCATCACTCCCAACTCACTTCTGCTTGGCCGTGCTGGGCCTAGCAGGGACTCTCGAGGGTTCGAATACCTGACTTACCCCGTGGCGCGCCTGAGAGCGGTCCAGATCGAGGTCGACAAGTTCTGGAAGCGGTGGAGCCAGCTGGCGGGCCCGGGCCTCTTTGTTCGACAGAAGTGGCACGCACCCGCAAGGAACGTCACAGTGGGAGACTTAGTGTGGTTGGCTGACCAGAATGCAGAGAGGCCAGTTTAGGCTCGGTCGAGTTGTGGAGGCCCATCCTGATGTGAAAGGCATAGTACAAGATGTGAAACTGAGGACGTGCCAGAGTTGCCCGGTTTTCAGTGGACAAAGTGGGAAAGGCAAAGAGAAGGTGAACTGTCCCTCCACCATCCTTCACAGACATGTCAGAAGACTGGTGGTTCTGTTACCAGTGGAGGAAGAGAAATAGATTCCCCACCACATGATGGTGTGTTTCAGAAAAAGGGATCAAGACCCCCCCCTGTGTTTCGGATAGAAAAAGGATCAAGACCCCCCCCCTCCGCCATCCTCCACGAGAGGGTGTGGTGTGTTGCGGAAAGAAAAAGGATCAAGAGCCCCCCTCCACCACCCTCCACGAGAGGCTGGTGGTGTGTTTCGGTAAAGGGTGCCACTGTGTCAGCAAGGACAATGTGTTCATGGACAGTGAAACCTTTATTTGTCATTTGTATCTGTTATTCATTCATATCGTGTGTAATACGTTCGTACCCAGCGATGTAGCCATTTAGAAAGGCAAATTTGTGGTTGTCGTGGCCTACTTGGATTTAGGAATCAGTAAGCCAAGTGGGAGGTGTAGAACTTTCTAGCAGGCAAAGCTATTTGTCTTTCATTCTATTTATCTGTTCATTGTTGTAACTGGTATCAAAGCACCGTTGCCTTTAAAGTGCCTTTAAGGTGCATCCACAAAGCCATGTTTTGTTATATATTGCCTTCTTATGCGCCTTTGTAAATCTATCTATCATCAGAACCTGTAAGACTTGTTGGTTTTACAACCTAACAAGATACTGTCTAACTAATTAACTTCAAACTAATAACTGTCTAACTACTAACTGACTGCTGCTTGATCGTGTATGTGGAATAAACCTTCAGAAAGACAGTCGAGTTGTGCCCGCCGTACTTGTTCTGGTTACCCTTTCCAGAAGGGAGCATTGAGCTGGAAAGACTCATATCTTAAACATATCTTGGAGTACCTAGATGCATTCTTGAACCGGTAATGCTTGCGATTTCCATCCACGGAAACTGCAAGCATATTTGGGGTGCACGCAGCACAGATGAAGGGCTCCTCTTTGCAGATGTTGCACAGCTTCCCACTCAAAAAAACTTTTTTGGAAGCTGTCTGCAGAGATCTTCCCAGTCTATTTCAAAACAAGGAAATGGAGAGCCAATAATGTGGAATAAATGCATAACCAACAAACAAAGCTTTTCCAGCCCCAATACAAACAGATGAACTACACTATGGGATCAATAACTTTATTACTCACACGGCCAAAGCGGACATTGTCAAAAATGCCTGGCAGGACAATCCTGGTGCCACCATCTTCATTTCTTCAAATGAAAACAAAATCTGGGTTGCATAAACTGTAGCAGAGTGAAGTGTAGCAGGCCAGTAGTCACTGCGAATGAGGTCGTCCACTCCAGCAGTCCAAGTGGCTTTGCATGCCTCA
Organism: Solea senegalensis; assembly: GCF_019176455.1. Lineage (NCBI taxonomy): Eukaryota > Metazoa > Chordata > Actinopteri > Pleuronectiformes > Soleidae > Solea > Solea senegalensis. The sequence continues at coordinate 11,134 of NW_025322365.1, forward strand.
CAATTCAACTCAGGCATGCTGAGATCATGTCGCCCTAGAAAAAAGAAAAACATTTGCATTCACTGTTATGTAAAACTTAGCCATGTAATCAGGGTTGGCTTTCTTTTTACAATGTGCTATACATTATATTTCCTACAAAAGTGTCAATGACAAAACTTGTGGGAGTTGTTGAGTTGGAATAGATTTTTAAAAAAGATGATCTTTAAGCAGGATAAGATCAAAGTTCTTTATATCCTTACCATTCATTGTGACCACAGTAACATCGTTTCCTGGGTTGACCTTTAATAATTCTGGTCAGGCGTCTCCACAGGTACAAACCGTACTGTAAAAGATCACACAAGTGAATTAAGATCATTTCTATTGACATTGTAATATGACATAGAATTCTGGAATGACTGGAGCACAAACTTTACATGAGAAAATGAAAAAAAGACTTCATGGCCATGAAGTATGTTGCTGAAAAGGTACTCGAAAGATGTTGAATTGAATGTGTTTGACAGTAACACAACAGCACGTAGCACAATGGGAAAGGGCCTTATCCACAACAAGAGATGTTGGAGGTAATGGCTGGATGAATCCAGCAGTCATTGCATCCCTGTTGTGGAGGACATGTCTGACGTGCACGCTGACATCACAGTCAGCACAGAAGAAGGGCCGTGGTCGACAGTCACGACAACGGACAGCCGCTGGATTGCTCCCACACTGTTGGCACATGTGCTTTCCCAAATGTTCTTGTGCGGCTGCAGTGTTCACATGCCGGGGTCTCTCGTCCCTCCACCTCTCTGAAAAGAGAGTATTTCTTGTGCTCCAGTTGGAGGAAGCCTGAAGAGGAGCTCTTGAGGATGATGCTTCCTGTTCATTTCCTGAAGCATCACTCAGTGATTGCAGCAGATATTGGAGGAAATGATCTGTTCAGATAGTATATGTAGCAGTATGAGCGTTGTGTTACTTTCCCCCTCGCTCATTTTCGTTTATTGGTTGTTATGGTAACACTTCCGGTAATCATTGAGGCAACCGTATCCCAAGACCCGTGGGGGATTTGGCATTGGGGGCTGCAAACTCTCAGGGTTCTGTATCACATGCTGTCACTGCACTTTTTAGGCCCTGGAGCTAGTAATGGTCTTAGTTCGTCGGGACGATGATACAAAAAGGGGGGGTAGATTGTAGCAGTATGAGCGTAGTCCGCTCGCCGGCTCTTCTTCTGCTCCCATTGTCGCCTGTCACTTCTAGTGTGAGGTCACGTCTCCGATCGGTAGGTTCGCACACTTTACTTCGCTAATCGCTTAGTTTAGTTAGTATGCTCAAACTTGGCATTGTGTTATAGGGCGACTGGTTGGGTGCTGCTCCGTGCTGTGGGTGCACGCTGCTGTGGGTTGATCAGCAGTGGTAAGTGTCTCTCTCTCTCTCTCGCTGGTCGTTGGTTGGTGCTAGTGGATGGCTAACGCTAGTGTGGTCGCAGGTGCATGCTGGCGGCTGCCTGAAGCTCTCTTCCTTTTCCTCTCATGAGTGTTTGTTACTACTACAAGGTACGTCTGTATATTGTGAAATATAATCAACTTAATCATAACCTGATCCACCTAATTCCTGCTTACAGGCAGAAACTAAAGCTCTGCAAACCTGTAGTGAGGACATCAAAGAAGTGGACCAGTGAGGCTGTGCAGGATCTACAGGCGTGTTTGGACTCTACTGACTGGGATGTATTCAGGACTGCTACCAACAGTCTGGATGAGTACACAGAGGCTGTGACGTCATACATCAGCTTCTGTGAGGACTGCTGTGTTCCATCATGCACTAGGGTGAGTTACAACAATGACAAACCCTGGTTCACAGCCAAGCTCAGAAGGTTAAGGTTGGATAAGGAAGAGGCCTTCAGGAGTGGAGACAAAGACAGATTTAAAGAGGCAAAGTACAAGTTTAGCAAGGCGGTGAAAGAGGCTAAACGACTGTACTCTGAGAAGCTCCAACACCAATTCTCAGCCAACGACTCTGCGTCTGTCTGGAAAGGGCTTAGGCAGATCACCAACTACAAGCCTAAAGCCCCCCACTCCTTTAACGACCAACGCCTAGCCAACGACCTGAACAAGTTCTACTGCCGCTTTGAAAGACAGAGGGACAGTACTGCAACCATCCCCCACAACGGCTCCCAACACCCCCAGCTCCAGTGTTTCACCTCCACCTCCCCCACCTCAGCAGGGGCCTGGGCATCTCCACCAATGCCCAGCTTAAAGGTCCCCCCTCCACCTCCCCACCCACCTCAGTGTTGACTCTTTCCATCCACGAGAGGGACGTCAACAAACTCTTCAGGAAACAGAATCCCAGGAAAGCAGCTGGTCCGGATTCTGTCTCCCCATCCAGCTTGAAGCACTGCGCTGATCAGCTGTCTCCAGTGTTCACAGACATTTTCAACACCTCATTGGAGACATGTCACATGCCGGCCTGCTTCAAGACCTCGACAATAATCCCTGTTCCTAAAAAGCCTAGGACCACAGGACTTAATGACTACAGACCCGTCGCCCTGACCTCTGTGGTTATGAAGTCCTTTGAGCGTCTTGTGCTTTCACACCTGAAAGCCATCACCAACCCACTCCTGGACCCACTGCAGTTTGCCTACAGAGCCAACAGGTCTGTAGACGATGCAATCAATCTGGCCCTCCACCACATCCTCCAGCACCTGGACTCTGCAGGAACCTACGCCAGGATCCTGTTTGTGGATTTCAGCTCTGCCTTCAAAGCGTTTGGTATTTGATTGAATAGTTGAGAACTAATCAATAAATCAATCAGCTCTACAATGAACTACATAGCAACAGTCTCTGGAGCAAAGGCCACCTCACAGTTAGTGTCAGGAGCCATGGATGGAGGATCAGTCTTCTGACTGGGACCAGCTGTATCACAAAAAACAACAACTCAGATCAACATTTATAACATTCAAATGTACTACTTGACCTGGGGCCAGTAGCACATTTTTAGCCTGGGTACTTGGCTGAAATGCAGAACGCTCACTGTTTCCCTTTTGGCTGGAGAGACACTTTGACTTTTGATTTCCAAAACCATGATTTGGATGGTCCAATTACTGTGTGTTATCCGCCTATAAAACGTCTTATAGACAAATACAGTAATAGGAATGCTTGTTGTAGAAGCTGCTTATTGGCAACACACTCAGCACTTGGTGTGGTGCTAATCAGGCTAGCACATTTTACTGCACTTCTAATGACATTGTCAATGTCATTACAGCCCATAATGATAGTAACTTCTATGAGGTCATGAAAAAGAACATGAACTTCATGTTCTTCATTGTGGAGGCTCAACAGATCTGTTGCCCCCATTCGGTCTCTGTGCCTTTCACACAGACGACTGGGTGTAATAAAGGTGCAACAGCCCTGAGACGAAAAAGCTCTGTAAAAGGGGCTAATAAGTATACCTTATGCTATACATGGGTGCAGCAAACATTTGATCACTACGTCAAATATCAAAATGACAGTGTTGGTATAATATTTGATTGTTTCCCTCACATATCAAGCTATAGAAGTGGCAAGATCTTCAAATATTGATTGAAAAAATGAAAATACTGACCCTGATTTAACAGATTCCTGCTTGAGCTTGGCCTTGCATAGATTTGATTGCCATCAATGTCCCTCTTTTTCCACCTCACCGTGGGTTCAGGAGGCACTAGTGGTGCTGGTACGGTTGCTGCTGCCTCCTCTTCCTGCAGCTCACCAAGCAAGTCATCCAAACTCTGGAGCTCATCATTTAGTGCTTGATGAGCAGTGAGTTTATCCAGGATCATAAGCTGATCCTGAAGTTCTGAGTCACTCATGGTGACAGGCAGAATCACAAGCAGACACAAAGACATGATCAGCTCCGCCTCTGCGGAGGCTCGGCGCTGAGTGTGCCCGGCACAGAGCAGCGTTACCTCGGCCTGTCCTGATGAAATGATCCGCTGGCTCAGACGTTGCTGTCATTAGATGCTCGGTGTGATCCATAGATTTGTTGTTGATGTGTTATTTTGTTTTTAATGGAAACGTTTTGACCTGACAGTTTGAAGGTTTGTATATTGTTAATGTTTTATTTATTTTAACTTTGAATGTTAGATTTATATTAAAGTCGCACGGTCATTGTCAGTCAGTCAGTCATCATCTAACTGCTTTATCCTCCACCAGAGGGTCGCGGGGGGTGCTGTGCCAATCTCAGCTACATCGGGCGATAGGCGGGGTACACCCTGGACAGTTCGCCAGTCCATCGCAGGGCCACACACAGATAGAGACAAACAACCATTCACTCTCACACTCACTCCTATGGTCAATTTAGAGTGTCCAATTTACCTAATCCCCACATTGCATGTTTTTGGACTGTGGGAGGAAGCCGGAGAACCCGGAGAGAACCCACGCACACACGGGGAGAACATGCAAACTCCATGCAGAAAGGCCCTTGTTCCAACCGGGGCTCGAACCCGGGTCTTCTCGCTGCAAGGCAAGAGTGCTAACCACTACACCCACGGTCATTGTATCTGTATTTAAATATAATGTGTAAATATTAGATATGTATTGTATAGTATGTAGAGTAGTATATATTTGTACACGTACATATATGTCATACATATATATATACTACTCTACAATGCTGTAATATGTCTATTTTCCACATTGTATTATTTGTATTTTAATAGAAATTAATTAATAAATGAAGTTAAATATCTAAAATGTAAAAATAATAACAACATATATATGCATTTATTAAAAGTATTTCATATGTTCATTTATCAACACAACAGTAGGTGGCGCTAATGAGGCTGCAGCACTAGGCGCCAGCCACCATTCAAACAGCAGAACAATACATACATACTTGCATACTTGAGTATTGAGAAACAACCACATACTTGTGTACTCCCGTACTTGGCAAGTATATACTCCCAGCGTACTTCTCAAGTATATACTTCCCAAGTAAGCAAGTACATACTTGCTTACTTGAGTATTGAGAAACGGCCGAAGTATCTGATGTAGATGAACACATTAACACAGCTACATTCTGTCTCGAATAAGTTAAAGATGTGCATTCCATTGCAGTTGAAAAGTAACCAGGAAATTCCTCATGGGGGTCACGAGCATGACCCAGGACAGTTTTTACGACACATTTATGGGCCAATCCTGGGCCAGTCCTAGAAAAGGCTTTTTGAAGAAACGCAGATACTTCCTATATTTGGAAATAAGGGGTCCCGAGGTCAAACCTGTTGTTGATTCTCTAACATTTACGATCATATGTTGTGTAGGAGGAGAATGTTAGAGAAACCCTTCAAAGTATGGACCTGCTCCTGTTCAGAGATTCAGCAGGAACGTTCTCCCAAGCTGCTGCAGAGCTTGGTCTGATGCTTGACTTAACCAAATCAAATCCCTTTTGTTGGCTACGAGTCTTGTGTCAGAGGGGTTCTTTCTACACCATGAACTCATCACCTATCATTCGTAAGAAGAAGGAAGCCTGACTAAAAACCACACTCTGAACCTTCTTTTATTGCTTTTGGTAAGGAAACTGAACAGTACACAGTACAAAAAGAAGAAAGCTGCTAAAACTATTCACTTATGCTCTATTTTTATCTGCCCCTGGCTCTGGTCTTAACTAATGTGTCTGAATGTATTAATGACTCTGTTTGCATGTTGTTATTGTTTTGTATTATAAAGGTTCAATAAAGATATCAATTCTTGAAGAAAAAAAAGAGCTATTTGGGCATGATGCTAAAAAAGTTTCTGACTTCCTGGTTTATTTCCATAGAGCATGTTACTCCCATAATGCCTTTCATCTCTGTGAACGAGCCGTCCATGTGCTCGACTTGCTCGGCGCGTCCATAAACAGTGAAAGGCATGATGGGAGTACGCTGCTGACGTGCACAAGCATACCGATGTCCCGTTAGCTTCGCTCTTTAAACCATGGATTTGTAAATAGTGAATACAATAAAGTGAAAAGTATAATGACGTCATTACAGTTAAAATGATCAATTTAATGGTTCATTTTATTGACCGTGAATATTAGTTTATATGTGTTGTTACAGGAATGATGTTGTTTTCTTCCATTCACTGATAAACTGTATGATAATCACTGTCACATGACAGAAACAAAAACAAAAGAAAACAGAATACTAACAAACTCAAGGACAAAAACGAGCTCCAAAAAGAGATGTCAACCACTCTTAACTTATGTTGACATGCTTCACACTTTATGGGGGTAGTCCCTTATACTAGGCACTCGGTGATAAGTAACTGTCCCTTTAGTCCAACATTTTAATATTATTAAACCCTGTTTAGCAAAACACACTTGAACATGTCTTATTAAACTAAACTAAACTAAACTAGACTAGACTTCTTATTGCAAACTTGACTGAACCTTTGCCATTTACTGCTCGTCATGTACTTAAAGGAATACTCCACCCATTTGCATGTGGCCTTGTATTCTAGAATAGCAGTCGTATTTTCTTTACAAATTTGCCTCCCTCCCTCAGTTTTCTACTGTGTTGTAAAAAATCAGTTTTTCCCTTTCCAATTTTGCCCTCCGTCGTTCAAGGTTTGAAAAGTACAACGCCAGTTCCGCACTTTTTAGACTCACCCATAGGGGGACGAGACTTCATTCCCAGAATGTAAACACGGTGTCCGCCATCTTTGCTAGCAGTTACGCTAACCGGCTCTTGCTGTGTAGAGTAACGACAATGACCGAATGTAGTTTTCAAACTGACGAGGAGTTCTTAACCTTACTTGAGAAAAGGCGGAAATCAACTGACACAGATGAAGTGAAAGAACTGTCTCAGCAGATCAACCTTGCGAGTGAACAAAGGAACACTGAGGAGGAGTTTCAGCTAGCCAAAAAATACTGCGCACTCTCAAAATCTAGACAACAGACCATACAGCAGGAGAAACTGGAAGAGCACTTTACACAACATCTGGGAAAGAGAGAATTTACCATGCAACCAGAGCTGATTGAACCTGAACGCTTCCCTCACATCATCCCCCCGGTGGACCAAGATACTATGAATGAAAGTCCACCAGAGGAAACCGAGATAGAGGAATGTATGTCTAAATTCAAGAATGGCAGATGCAAGGGAACTGATAAAAAATTCAGCGAACAACTCAAGTACTCCTACTCAAAACAGCTCCTTCTTTTTCTGGCAATGTTGATGGGAATGATATGGGAATCTCTTAAGATCCCTGCTGGCTGGCTACTCTCCTCGATCACGTGCCTCCACAAGAAAGGCCTTAGATCCTTAGCCGCAAACCACCGTGGTCTGTCCATCATAGCAACACTGACGAAGCTTCTCTCCATGATTATTATAGAAAGAGTAAGATCAGTATATGAACGCATTATACTACCCACCCAGTTTGGATTCAGAAAGAACCGATCCACATGTGATGCAATCAGTGTTGTTCGACACATACTGGAGAAAGAACGGAAGCCACTCTTTGTCTGCTTCATCGACCTTAAGGCGGCCTATGACTGGGTCCCACGTGACGCACTCTTCCGTGCTCTAGAGATTCGCCTCAAATGTCCAAAACTGATACCCATATTAAAGACGCTGTACACTGGTACTATAGCCTGTATAAAAGGTGCTAAACACTATTTCAACACTTATGTAGGATGCCGCCAAGGTGCACTTGAGAGCCCAACCATATTCAATTTGTACATGGATTTTGTCATGAGATGTGCCAATCATGAGATCAGGAGCCAATTTCCAGAGGCAGGAGCACGTGTCGAATTTGTCATACCAAATGAAGTGTCCCCCAGAAGACTCCATACTGGAACATCACATGGGGTGTTCAGAATCCTGGAGCTCATGTACGCGGATGATGTGGTCGTGTTTTCCCAGAGCTTAGATGAGCTTGAGAGGATCTTAACAATATACGATAACACCTTCTCAAGGTTTGGTCTCCAGATGTCCTATAAAAAGATGGAAACAATGGCGTTCAATGTGGACGAAGTCACCCAGTCACAAACAAGTCTATTGTCTATCAACAATGTGGAGATAAAGAATGTGAGGCAATTCCTGTATCGTGGTCATCTCATCAGCAACACTGGGAAGTCATCAAAGTTCCTACACCACCGCATTGCATCAGCATACGAGAAATGGAACGAGCTAAAACATGTGCTGACCGACCGTGAGATACATCTCAACACTCGTATGAAAATCCTGATGGCGTGTGTACGGTCCCGACTACTGTATAGTGTACAGGCATGGGAACTTTCTAGCAACAAGCTCCAGAAGTTGAATACTGTGTGGAATGGTTTCCTACGTAAGATGATAGCTGGCGGCTATGCACGCAAGAATGTTCCTCCCCAAAACCTAAGAAAAAAGGGGACCGACCCAGCAACCCTTGTCGATGGCGAAATAGATTGGGTGTTTAAGATCTCGAACAGTAAGCTGTATGCACTGACCCAATCCCAACCAATTGAAAACTTCTGCCATGTACAGTCCTTGAGATACGTAGCCCATATATGCCGAATGCCGAATGATGCAATTCAGAAGAAAGTATTGTTTGACAAACGGAGGTTGTGGAGAAAAATAGAAGAAACACTTGGGGTCAGCAAACAACAGGCCCTTAAGACAATGATGATCAAGAAAAACTTCGAGCGGATGTTGGAGATCAGGTTTCCGCCGCTCTCCAAGCAGCCGCGCCCTAGGGCCGATCGCGTGCCAGATGGGAAACACTGATGATGATGATGATATGGCTGCAAGGGAAAATACCTACATTTCTTTAAAAACAAGAATGCTTTCTGGCCCATTCCTTCATATTGAACCTCGTCAGGTTCACAACAACATTTATAACAACTATTACAATTGAATTTTTTCTCCTTCAATTTTAGTGTATTTTTATTTTAACGTTGTTTTTTTTTCATTTCATTTATTTTACCGGTCTTTCCATTTCTTTTTCTCATGAGTCCCTGACTCTTTCCTATGAGTCCCTGACCCTGACGTCTTTTTGTTTTCTCAGCCCTGAGGGATTAGTTTAAACCTTGTCCTTCCAAAGACAGTTTACTTTTACGTCCCTGCCCTAAATCTAAGAGAGTCCTGCTCTCCCAAGTCCAAATGGTTGTTTCTTACCCTTTTGATGATTTGAGTCCCTGACTCCGTCTCCCCTCCATGGTTAGCCCCGTCACTGTCCCGCTCTTCAGGGGACCTGGCCTCCCTGACCAAACGGAGCTTTAAGAGCCCTGTGGTGGAGGTCTTTTTAAGAGGATTTTTTTCCCCTCCGCCTTGCAAGGTCTTCAGGTCCGCCGATGTGAAGAGAGAGACAGATATTGGGGCCCCACGTTGGGCACCAAACGTTTTGTTAAAATAATTCTGCAATCATTTAGAACTGGAGGAAGGAGATGGGAGTCAGCTCAAAATCCAAACAAGGGTTTAATCTTGTACAAGAGGAGCATTCACAAAGCAACACACAGGCCTGTTACAAAGTGAAGACTCACTGTCTTGGAAGAAACACATGGTATTTATCTGTCTCTGATGGTATGTTATCACCCTGCCATTCTGTACTTAAAGGAATCACTCACATTGTAGCAAGTGATAACATTGAGTATTACATGTGTCCTAAAACAGTACAAAGGGTTACAGGTCACAAGTCACATCAAACAGTTCCATTGAACATTTCTCTTCATGAAGTACATGAAGTACATCATTTCCATCACACTATGTCCAGATCCAGACTTGATTACTAAGGAAATAACTTCCTTTGACACTAAATGACACTCTGCAGCAGATTCAGACTCCTTTTTTCACCATATCAAAGATCTTATCCTCTGTACAGATGAGGAGTTTGCAAAGTTCTGTGAAGCTGATGTTAATATTTTTGAGCTTGTCTTTAAATAAATCTCCTGGCTGTGATGGCCTTACACCTCATTTGTTGGGACTTACTCAAAAACTTCAACATTTTGGATAATCTTAGACCCATCACTTTATTAAACACTGATTATAAGATTGTAACGCTTGTGCATGCCAATAGATTCAAAAGTAACCTAGACAAAATTATAAGTGACTCCCAATCTGGATTTATGAAAGTTGGATCCATTCACAACAACATCCGTTTGGTGATCCATCTCCTAGATTATAATCCTTTAGTAGAAGACGACGGCTTCATTTTGTTTCTTGACTTTTATAAAGCTTTTTATACTCAATTGAGCATCACTTTATCTTTCAGTGCTTCAAACTTTTAGGCTTTGGGAATAAATTTGGAGCCACTACTGAGTCTCTTTATGATAATGCAAACAGCTCTATTTGGTTACCAGGAGGTACATCACCAAGATCTGCTATCAAACGTGGGGTCAAACAAAGCTGCCCTGTCTCTCCGCTTCTCTTTATCATTGCCACAGAAATGCTCTCTATTTTTATTAAAAATTCACACATTGCTCCTTTAAATGTTCTTGGGATACCTGTTGTTGTTGTTAGCCAGCGCGCAGACGATACGACCGTCTCTGTGAAACTGAGGTCCCCAAGATAATGCAACGCCTCGAGGCTGAAACTTGATTTGAACAAATTCATCAGAGTGATTTAACAGAAGCAGAAACAGAAAACATTCCTATCAAATCAGCTGTTCAATACTTAGGGATACATGTATCTATGTGTGGAGTGTAATAACTCAATCAGTCAAACTAAACTGAACTCCTGGTTATTGAGAGACATCAGTTTACTAGGTGGAGTCTTTCTTACTAAGATTGAAAGCATATGGAGATGTTTTTATCCAGCGTATTCTTTGGCCTTCCCTAACAGAGCCATTCAGAAGGTCAACCAAATTCATTTGGATTATATTTGGAAGAAAAAGATGCACTTTATTAAGAGAATACACAGATTTTATCAATGGAACACTGAACATGAACGGGTTCAAATCCTTCCTTCACAATAAGAGCATCTGGTATCATATGGAGGCACTTTTTATTAAAGTGTGATTTCAATATTCAGAAACGTCCTGTTAAATGATCCCTGTTTCACCAGCAAGTCCTTTTATATTGGAAACTTTTGTACAATCATAATTTCACCCCTCGTAACAAATAGATACATTACAATTAAAAACAAGTCGCTGTATAACAAGAACTGCATGGATAAAGGTATTTGCTCTTTAATTCATTTAGTGTGTGATGACACGTGAACATTTTCGCCTTAAATATCATCTAGTCGTTAATCGTAATTCCTTTGCATCCATAATGAAAGCCATCCCTAATCCTACTTTGAATTGAATTCAAGGGATTATTTCAAACTCGACTCACATCACTCCTAATGTTCCACATCTCCTAGTTGGAAGCTGTAACTTTGAGAGCATTCAAATTCCTAATAAAACGTCACACACCCTTTATTGTCTTTTCAAAAGTGCATCAAACAAATCTTCTCCAAAGATATTATATTGGAGGACGTCACTACCACCAGGACAGTGACAACGTACTCAAACCAGAAATCTTGGCTCAACAAAGAGGTCCGGTCTCTGCTCAAGGTTAGGGATGCAGCTTTCAGGTCAGGAGATGCACTGGCTCTCAGGGCAGCCAGGAGGGAGCTGATCGCAGGAGTCAAGAGGGCAAAATCCACCTATGCCCAGAAGGTCCAGGATCACTTCTCCTCCAATGACCCACGGAGCATGTGGAGGGGCATAAAATGCATCACGGACTACAACACTAAAGATGCACAGTGCCCCCGGGTCCCCTCTCTGCCCGATGCTCTGAACAGCTTCTACGCTCGCTTTGAGAATCCCAGAAGCTCTACCAGCACCAGACTCACCCCAACACCAGGTGATGCGCCCCTCAGTGTGACCACGGCAGAGGTGAGGAATATCCTCAGGAGGATCAACCCCCGCAAAGCCGCTGGTCCCGATAAAATCCCTGGGCGGGCGCTGAAAGGCTGTGCTGACCAGCTGTCGGAGGTGTTCACAGACATCTTCAACACCTCCCTCAGGCAGTCAGTTGTTCCCACCTATCTGAAGACTGCCACCATCATCCCCTTCCCCAAAAGCTCCACAGAGACAGGCCTGAATGACTATCGGCCAGTAGCTCTCACCCCGATAGTCATGAGGTGCTTCGAGAAACTGGTCAGAATGCACATCAAGGACAGCATCGACATCACTGTGGACCCCCACCAATATCCATACAGGAAAAACAGATCCACAGAGGACGCCATCTCTTCTGTGGTCCACACAGCCCTCACTCACCTGGAGAGCAAAGACTCCTATGTCCGCCTGCTCTTCCTCGACTTCACATCCGCTTTCAACACCATCATACCACAGACCCTGATCCATAAACTATTTTCACTTGGACTGAGCCCCCCCCTCTGCAACTGGGTCCTGGACTTCCTGACAGACAGGCCGCAGTCAGTGAGGATCCACGACATCTCCTCCACCTCCATCACCCTCAGCACTGGCTCTCCCCAGGGCTGCGTGCTGAACCCTCTTCTGTTCACCCTGCTCACTCATGACTGCTCACTTAAACATCCGAGCCGCATATTGTGAAGTTTGCTGATGACACAGCAGTGGTTGGACGCATCAGCAACAACGTTGAGTCCAGCTACAGGCGGGAAGTTGAACACCTGGAGGGTTGGTGCAGGGTAAACAACCTCTGCATCAACACAAAGAAAACAAAGGAGATGATCGTGGACTTCAGGAGGAGCAGACATCCCCCCCATTCTCCCCTGCACATCGGAGGAACAGCGGTGGACGTGGTCTCCAGCTTCAGGTACCTGGGCGTGCATCTCAAGGACGACCTCACCTGGAGCAGCAACACTTCCAGCCTGGTCGGGAAGGCACACCAGCGCCTCTACTTCCTCAGGAGGCTGAGACGCGCTGGACTAGGAAGGTCAGCCCTTATCACCTTCTACAGATGTGTAGTGGAGAGTGTCCTGTGCTCCTGCATCACTGTGGCACCGTGTGGCACGGCAGCTGCTCTGCAGCAGAGAGGAAGGCTCTGCAGAGAGTGGTGAAAGCTGCACAGAGAACCGTGGGCAGCAGCCTCCCCACCATCACGGACATCTTCACCTCCAGATGCAGGAAAAGGGCCACCTGCATCATGAAAGATCCCATCCACCCAGCACACACACTGTTCACCCCCTCCCCTCAGGCAGGAGGCTACGGAGCATCAAGAGCAGGACTACGAGACTGAGGAACAGCTTCTACCCTGGAGCTGTCAGACTCCTGAACTCTCTGTAGCCCCCATAGCCTTGCTGCCCCCACCCCCCACGGACTGTACTTTGCACATGCCCCCAGTACCGTACACCACCCTTGAACAAAATTCTTTTTGCACAGCACCTTACCTCCAGAGGGTTAAACTTTAAACTTTGTTTAATTTATATTTTGTTAAGTTAAACTGTTGGTTCTTCTTTCTTCTTTTCTTATTCTTCTTTTGCTGGGCCGACCGGGTTCTGGAGAGACTGATTTTCTTTCTGACCTCATGTCTAATGTGTGTTGGTATGACAATAAAGAAATCTTGAATCTTGAATCTTGAATATATTCTTTGTGATCTAAATATTTACAATTTCCCATAAATCCAAAAGCAAAAGAAGTCCATTTTAAGATTTAAATGTTAAATGTTGTGTAACCGTCCAGTGAAATGTTACGGCAGAGATTTGGTTTGGAAACAAATAAATGTGTATTTTGTGATGATATTGAAACCTTTCATTGTGTGTCCTCTGAAGCACACATGACTGGCTGCACACAGAGATCCGACTCCAGCCCTTCTCTAAAGAGGACATGATTTTCTGGCCATTATTAACAGCAGCCTGTCTTCTGGTGTTGTCCCCCAAAGTTTTAAACATGCTGTGGTGCAACCCCTGCTTAAGAAACCTGGCCTTGATTGTGGTATGCTAGCCAATTATAGACCATCTCCAAGCTGCCTTTTATTTCTAAAATCTTGGAAAAAGTTGTCTACGCTCAGTTGAAGTCGTTCCTGGATGAGCATGATATCCTGGAGGTTTTCCAGTCTGGTTTTAAAACAATGCATAGTACGGAGTCAGCTTTATTAAGAGTTTTTAACGACATCCTCGTGGCGGTTGACTCTGGTCACCACGTGGTCCTTGTCCTGCTGGACCTAACTGCAGCGTTTGACACTGTAGACCACAACATTCTACTGTCACGCTTGCAGCACCTTGTGGGCATTAGAGGTAGCGCCCTAAATTGGTTCAGATCGTATCTTGAGGGAAGATCTATGTGCGTACGCCTTGGTGGCTCTGAGTCCTGCTCTGCTCCGCTGTCATATGGGGTTCCACAGGGTTCAATTTTAGTGCCCCTGCTCTTCTCTCTGTATCTGCTTCCCTTGGGTTCCATCCTGATGTGGTGGGGGCAATAAACGAAAGGATGATCTAGGGAGTTACACCAACAACGCCACCTTAGGACTTGCACCTAAAGAATTTACTCTTTTTCAAACTTTACTTTCTCAGAGCACAGGTCGGTACACAAATGAATACAGGCACGGTTTATAGAAAGTTTAACAAGTTTTATTTAGTCACAAATGGAAATATTAATTTATTTAAGTTACTTATCTACTGTAAAAACAATTATAGTTATTTTTATTTCCAAAGAGCACAATATTAATCTGTACCACAGACTCAGCTTAAGTTGAGACTGAGGAGATAACTAAGCTGAGGTCCTGCACAGCAAACAAAGAGAAAAGAAACCAAACAAAATATCAAACAAACTCAAATCAACACAAAAGAAAACAAAACCCATAATGCTACATGCATAACTTTTGCAGGTCCTCAAAGCTGTGCTACTTCCCACCCCCCCACTAAGGAGTCACGGTCAGTCAGTCTTGAACTACAGTACACTACTTTAAAACGAGCGTCTAACTGACGAGGGCAGAGCAACTATGAGCAAGGCAACAAAAAGAAACAAAACGTGGAGATAAAGGCAAGAGGCAAGGCAGGGCAACAACAGCAACCTAACGCCAGGCAGGCTGCATGGCGGGCTGTAGCCTGCACCAATAAATAATGAAGCCGTCAGAAGCTAGCGGCGGCAGCGGTGGCTAACCGGAAGGGGACACACCCACACCATCACGGCATACACGCCAACCTGGAGAGCGAACACATGGCACATACTTGGCAGAGGAGAGAGAGAGACTGAACAACCACGGGACTATATGAACAGGTCTGCATTAGCAGCCCATGACGCGGCTGCACTACAGGTGCCGGTAAGGGGCGTGACACACACCTGCTGCAATCGCCAGACCTGCTGCAACATAACTAAAAGACACAGAAGGGAAATACAATATATACATTTATACAGCCAATAACCACCCCGTTACATTCCTCCCCCCCTTTGTTTTATCGGTGCCCCACCGATAGACTATACACAGACACAATATCAAAACCAAGGTCTAAAAATAGCTGCAGCTATACTACTAGAACCCAATACCTGAGAGGAAGTAGCCCTGTTTGCCTCACCCACTACCTGCCCTGGAAGGCGGTGGGGGTTCGAGTGTTGACCTGCTGTGGTCCGGGAAGACTTTCTGAGAGTAGCTGAGCCGCTACTGGATGCCCTCTCTGGCACAGGGGAAGGGACAGATGCCTCTCTCTCCACCTGAGGTGGAACTACATGCTCTCTGGGTTGGGAGCTTGGCTGCACTGCAGTGGGTGGATGCTGGACTGGCCTCCTCAGAACCACCCACAGTCCTTCTTCGTCCTCGCTAACCTCAGACACACTTTCCGAGGAATCCTGTGGCTCCTCTTCAGGACATTCAGGAGGCAGGGTCAAGGCTGGCTTCAACATCGTCCGGTGCACATTCCGCACCCGGGACAAATCATGCACTGGAGCAATGGAGTAGACCACACCACCTGGCGCTGGCGCTCTCACCACTTGATAGGTTGTTGAGCTCCATACATCCTGGATCTTGTTGCGCCCTCTAACGCCACGGTCCTGCAGGTAGACTCTTTGACCAATTTCCAGTGGCTTGCTCAGTGCCCTCTGATCATGTTTCTCCTTCCTCCGTCTTGCTGCATTCTCCAGCCGGCCCCTGGCACAGTCAAAGGCCAGGTGGAGCCGCCGTTGATGCTCGACCACCCAGTCACACACCTTCCCTGCTGACAGCTCAGGGAGATGACCCAACAGGAAATCAACAGGTAAGTGAGGCTCTTGTCCAAACATAAGAAAATGTGGGGACTCACCCGTTGACTGATGTGGGGTGGTGTTATAATTAAACACCAACTGGGGAAGGTGTTTGGGCCAATGGCGTTTCTGGTCAGATGGAAGGGTGCGCAGCAGGTTATGCAGCGTTCGATTAAATCTTTCACATTGCCCGTTGCCTTGTGGACGGTAAGGCATGGTCCGGGTCTTCTGCACCCCATACAGCACACACAGTTGCTGAACCAAGGCCCCTTCAAAGCTTCTTCCCTGGTCAGAGTGGAGGCGCGCCGGGACACCATAGCGATAAAACCACTCTCTCACCAATACCTCAGCCACAGTAGAAGCCTTCTGGTCTCGGGTTGGCACCGCCTGGGTGAACTTTGAAAACACATCTGTCATCACCATGACAAATTCCTTCCCATCCTGGGCTGGTTCCAGCAGAGTGAAGTCAATGGCGAGGACCTGGTTAGGCTCTGCGGCTAGTAGATGACCCATGGGAGCCCGGGCCTGGGGCTGTGTGCACTTTGCCAGGTTACAGCGCTCACACCGTTTACACCAGTCCCTGATGTCTCGATCCATCTGTGGCCAGTAACACCACTGCCTCACCAGTTCTGAAGTCCGCTCGATGCCCTGGTGCCCATGGTTCTGATGAAGCTGTTGAAGAACCTCCTCTTTCAGAC
The DNA here is from genome assembly GCF_019176455.1 of Solea senegalensis. Taxonomy (NCBI): domain Eukaryota; kingdom Metazoa; phylum Chordata; class Actinopteri; order Pleuronectiformes; family Soleidae; genus Solea; species Solea senegalensis. The sequence goes on from NW_025322365.1 coordinate 27,869, forward strand.
ACTCAGGCAGGAGGAGTTGGACGACTTCTTCCCCACCATCAGAGCGGAGGAGTCGACGATACAGCAAGCCATCCCTCTGCAGAATACGGTCCCACTGCCGTATCAGACCACGCACCTGAAGGCTCAGATGCTCCTTTTCTGCCAGGCCAGGCATCCGTCCGTCAAGCCAGAAGTGGCGGAAGGCTCCAATAGCTGCGTCGCCTTCTTGGAGTGCCTGGAGATCAGCTGGAGACCGTGATGGAAGGGCAAGGACAGCTGCCTGAACAGCCATGTGCTGATGCTCTCCAGCAGTCCCCTGAACACCCAGTGGTACAGCGGTGCCCGGCAGGCTCTGCTCCAGAATCTGGGCCCCAGTAGCTGTCTGTCTGGAGAGGGCGTCCGCATTCTTATTGACGCGGCCGGGCCGATACCGGACACTGTATTCAAATGCTGATAGCTCAGCCACCCAACGCTGCTCCGTGGCGCCCAGCTTGGCTGTCTCCAGGTGACTCAGGGGGTTATTATCAGTCCACACAACACACGGGTGACCCCACAAATACTCCTTGAACTTCTCAACCATCGCCCATTTCATGGCGAGGAACTCCAGTTTCATGGAACTATAGTTCTTCTCCGCTGGGTGCAGGCTACGGCTGGCGTAGGCAACTGGCCTCACTTTCCCTTCCTGCTCCTGGGACAGAACAGCTCCCAACCCACTGTGGCTGGCGTCAACTTCTAAAATGAAAGGCAGGGAGAAGTTAGCAAAAGCCAAGGTTGGTGCACTTACTAGGCGAGCCTTTAATGCCGTGAAGCTCCTCTCGCAGTCTGCCGGCCATGCATTCACAACCAGCGTGCTCCGTCCTCTCTGTGTCCTACTCCCAGCCCACTCAGCGACCTGCCTGTACAGTGGAGCAGCCAGCTTGGCGAAGCCTTCAACGAACCGTCGATAGTATCTTGCAAACCCAAGGAACGACCTCAGCTCTGTGACAGTGGTGGGGCGTGGCCAATCAGCCACCGCAGAGACCTTACTGGGATCTGTAGACACACCCTCTTGAGAGATGACGTGGCCCAGGTACTGCACCTCCTTCTGGAAGAACATGCACTTCTCCAGTTTCACTTTGAGTCCTTCCTGCTCGAGGCGGCTCAACACCACGTCCATTCGGCTCAGATGCTCCTCTACAGAGGAAGAAAAGACAATTATATCATCCAGATACAACAGAAGAGTCTGGCAGTGCTGCGCACCAAACATTCGCTCCATGAGGCGTTGGAATGTCCCAGGGGCATTACACAATCCAAATGGCATCCGATTAAATTCAAATAAACCAAATGGTGTGCAAAATGCAGTCTTTAACTTGTCTTTTTCTGTCACAGGTACCTGATTGTACCCACTTGCGAGATCCATTGTAGAAAACCACGAGCTCCAGACAGCGCATCAAGGGACTCCTCGATGCGGGGAAGGGGAAAGGCATCTTTTCTTGTCTTCTTATTAAGCTGGCGATAATCAACACAGAGCCGCAGGCTGCCATCTTTCTTCTTCACCAAGACGATGGGTGAGGCATAGGGACTACTACTCTCTCTAATTACCTGGGTATCTAGCAGCTGGTGTATGTGTGACTTTACTGCCTCATACTCCGAAGGAGGGATACGTCTGTACCGCTGCCGCACAGGTGTATCGTCTAAAAGGGGGATGTCATGTGATATCAGTGTGGTACAACCAAGGTCACCCTCAAACGCAGAAAACACTGACTCGTGTTTCAATAACAATGCTCTAACCTTGCACTGCTCTGCTTCACGGAGTACGGATAGATCAAGGTCCCTGATCACCTTCTGCACTGAGCTGACCCCTGCAGTCTGAGACATTATGGTTGCAGTAACATGCTCTTCCTTTCCTGGTACCTCACAGAGCCCTGGAGGAAGACTCACCACCTCTGCTGAAGACAACAGGCCTATGGGACAGCGGGGCCTAAGATTAACTGCAGATACTCCTACATTAACTACTGGTATGTAGGCGGTGCCTCGGACAACCTGTACCAAGGCAGAAGACACCAACAGGCCAGCTGGCAGATCATACCCCGAGCTCAAAGGTTCTACCAAAATGGAACTAGAGTTATCAAACGCTGAACAAGTGGCAGCTACAATCTTAGTGGAGCCTCCAGGTATACGAACACGCCTTCTACTCCTCAACGTAGCTAAACAGGGGCTCGAAGGAGAAGGCTGGACCTCTGCCTGCTGACAAAACTGAAAGGCGGGCAGCCAGGGCCCGGATGGCTCCACCACCGCAGAGAGGTCAAACGACTGAGGGCCACACTGGCGGATGAGCCCCTGGTAGCATGCTTTTATAATGTTCATGCCTAGGATGCCTGGAACTTCAGGGGGGGTTACTCGCTCAGGTGGGTCTTTAACGACCAACACACCACGTCTGGGGATTATGCAGCCAAGCACCTCAACATCTGGCTCCAAATAACCCAGATAGGGGATTTCCAACCCATTGGCAGCTCTGAGCTCTAACCAGTGACAGGACTTTAACTTACCCTGAAAGTTCTGTTTGAAGAAGCTCTCTGAGATGGTGGAAACCATGGACCCTGTATCGAGAATACATTTAACATTCACACCGGCCAACTTAATGACTACCTGAGGAGAGGGGGCAATCAGGCGTTCCTTTAGCGCTGCATCAACTACACCACTGTCTGAGCCTTGCGTGTCCCCACCTAATGTCTGGCTCTGCACATTAGGGGGAGCTAGTTTTCCATCTGTGGGGGGCTGGAGGATGCTACCTGGGGGGCGCTGACAGTGGAGGAGGGGCGAGGGCGGGAGCGTTCGTTCTCACAGTCGCTAGCATAATGGCCCGGACGCTGACATCGTCGGCAGATAATGTTTGGCCGGCTATGCTGGGAAGCTGGGGGTTTCTGCATAGCTGCTAACATCTGGGTAATCTGGTTTAGCTGTTCCTGCTGCTTGTGTACTAAGGCGGTTAAAGCTGCCAGTTGTGAAGAAGTGGAGCTATCTGGCGAACCGTCAAGTCGAGGCTGCAGGCTGGTGGTCTGTGTAGTACAAAAAGCAGACATAGTATTACCCCTACCAGCTGGTCCTCCCTCCCGTTCCCACCTAATAGCTTCTGCCCGAACATCAAGCAAGGTCAGGTCAGTATTACGACGAACCAGTCTCTTTAACTCCCTACGAAGGTCAGAGTTATTTACATGTTCTACAAAATGGTCACGTAACAACAGGTCTGAATTTGAAACTCTAGCTGGAGAGCTTGCAACCACTTTTTCCATTAAACAGTACAATACATGAGAAAATTCTTGGAGTGATTCGCCTTCCAACTGTTTCCTAGAGAAATAGTCTTGCTGTAATGTAATATATGACTTAGGGCACCCATACATTTCTTTCAGAATCTCAAACACACGTTCAGGATCTTCTCGCTCAGCACGGGGCCTGTATTTTATTTCATCTCGAGCTTCACCCTCTAAATGATCATATATGAAACATGCTTGGTCATTGTGTTTCAAATGTCTAGCCCTCATGCTGACTTTAACTTCTTCGATCCACTCATCGATACCAATACCGTGGCTGCCTCTGAAGACAGGACATCGTCTCTCGCGTGGGAGATACACCACACGCTCAGGTGCGGCAGAGTCCACCAACAGTCCACTTGAACTGGAGCCTGATCCCGTCGTAGGCGGTCATTTTCGGCCTGGAGCTGCTCCATCCGACCCTGGAGGGCCTGGAGGTCCAGCGGTTCCTGCGACATCCTGAAGAACCTCGGCTGTCGGCCTGGAGGGCGGTCCGCAGCCCAAGCCACTGCCTTGCCTCTAAACAAAAGAAAAAAACAAACTTTGCCTGCTAAACCACTAAAGCTTGCTCTGCTTCGCTTAAAATAAAGTTACAACAATAAAACTACACCGTGCCTGATTGTGATTATCCTGCCAACAACGCCAAAATGTGGTGGGGGCAATAAACGAAAGGATGATCTAGGGAGTTACACCAACAACGCCACCTTAGGACTTGCACCTGTGGCAGGACCAAGGGGAGAAGACCAGCGACAACGCCACCTGGGGGAATTTCGCCCCCAGGAATTAGATATATATATATAAATATATCGAAAAGGACAACACAGGTTCGTTGACACACAGGACAGAGAACGGGTTCTATGTTACAAAATATATTTTATTTAACATA
>NW_025322366.1:0-9302 GCF_019176455.1 Solea senegalensis
TTCACCCAGGGCGAGGCTCAGCCATTGCACTCCGGCTGTATTGACCCCTGCAAATTCCCAAAACCTGGGAGTCTTGACTGCATAATTTTTGCTAGTGGGGTGCTGCGTCCGCGCTTTCCCCCGATGATGTCGTTGTAAGCAAAGGTCAGCCGCCCGAAGTTCAACGTTGTGTGCCCATCTCCAAACTTCTCACGTCCTTGCGGAGCAACATCCCCAGTTGCTGGGAACGTGATGGTTGTGGGTGTTGTCTTTTAGCTCAAAGCAAATGTCACGCTCCCTTTCCCAACTCTTTGTAGAAGAACTCCATTGTTGGAGATGGATCCATGGCCATCATGCCAAGGGTTAATACTTTGGCGCTTGCTCTGTTCACTCCGTGCAGTGACCTGATGTTGAAGTGATGCCAGGAGCAACTCACCATTTCAGAAGCCCGGATGAGGTGGGAAATGGCCCGGCAGTTTGTACTGCTCAGTGTGACACGGAGCTGCTTTGCTCATGCACTCACGTCTACCACTAAATGTTGGAGGTGTGCCAGTGAGCTTTAGGAATGTGCCACAGCCTCAGCCACTGATAGAAAACTGCAGCGCACAACCGACAGTAGGAAAGCGCTTCCAAACATGCAGTCAAATCTGGGCGGTTTATTGGCCGACTAAGCAAAAACGTTGAAGGAAGGCCGTCCCAAGGTGGCCGGCCGGCCGGCCGACCGAGACTGTGGTGACTCCGGCGGATAGACTCCTCGGCTGCTCTCCAGGACAGGGGCTACGTTGACTCTGGTTTCTCTTCAAAATGCACAAGTCTTTCGCCTTTTACTAAAGACTTCCGTGGAGAGGGACGTTCAAGAGTTTAAGTTATTTTTGGTGGGCTTTGCTGTAAGGCTGCGCCCTTTGAGTGTGTCAAATGTCAAGCAGCTGTCTGTCAAGGCTCAGAGGTGCACTTAGGTCAACCTTGGGGCGGAGGTGATCAGCAGCAGCAGCCTTTGTTATGCGCCCTTAAAAACATGGCACCACAACAACTGACTTGTGTGCCAAGATCTTGGGTTGGCCCCAGACACCTGTGGGCCATCGCTTCTCGGCCTTTTGGCTAAGATCAAGTGTAGTATCTGTTCTTATCAGTTTAATATCTGATATGTCCTCTATATGGGGATTAAATATTAAATGCATTTTTGAGCAGTGGGAGGTGAAAACTGGGGCTTGCTCTCTTCACTCCTTGCATTGACCTGGTATTGCAGTGCCACCAGGAACGGTGCACCATTCTCTTTTTTCTGTGAAAAGCAAAGCGAAGCTGAAACCAGAAAGACATCAACCCGTGCCTGTGCGTCAATTTAATTGCGAGCCCATGTTTCTTGTAAGGAAGCAGCATCAGCAGCAGCGTAAAAGCTTACAGCACCTGGTATTCCCAGGCGGTCTCCCATCCAAGTACTAACCCGGCCCGACCCTGCTTAGCTTCCGAGATCAGACGAGATCGGGCGTGCTCAGGGTGGTATGGCCGTACGCCGAGGGGCTGGCGACAGAGAGTGCCTTTATGGACTAGGCAAGGCCCCTGCTCGTGGAGGGGCATGTTTCTTGTAAGGAAGCAGCAGTGTAAAAGCGTGCAGCGGTGTAAAAGCTTACAGCACCTGGTAATCCCAGGCGGTCTCCCATCCAAGTACTAACCAGGCCCGCCCCTGCTTGGCTTCCGAGATCAGACGAGATCGGGCGTGCTCAGGGTGGTATGGCCGTAAGCCGGGGGGTTGGGGACACAGACTGCTTTTATGGACTGGGCAAGGCCCCCTGCGCGTGGCGGGGCTCAAAAGTCAGCCTTTCGGACACACTGCACTTCAGCCTTTATCTCCACCACATGCTACACTCTAGTCCAGTATCGGGAAGCGACACCGAGATGGGCAAGCGGCTGTTGGTGCCGTCATGTCCAGTTGTTGCTGAATCTATAGGAAACGACAGCCAGGTATGCCAGTAAAAAAGGTTGAGTGTTTCCTCTCCAATGTGTGCTGGAGGTTGAAGTTGAACATTGCACAGCATTAACGAGCAACTGAGTCAAGGCATTGGCCTCTGGGATTATTCATTTCCAGCACCATCAGCCAAAGAGCTGTGTCTGGCAAGAGCCACCGGTGTTTGGCGAGTACACCTCATACTTACCTGGCAGGGGAGATACCATGATCAAGAAGGCGGTTCACCCAGGGCGAGGCTCAGCCATTGCACTCCGGCTGTGTTGACCCCTGCAAATTCCCCAAACGTGGGAGTCTTGACTGCATACTTTTTGCTAGTGGGGTGCTGCGTCCGCGCTTTCCCCCGATGATGTCGTTGTAAGCAAAGGTCAGCCGCCCGAAGTTCAACGCTGTGTGCCCATCTCCAAACTTCTCACGTCCTTGCGGAGCAACATCCCCAGTCTTTCCAAGTTGCTGGGAACGTGATGGTTGTGGGTGTTGTCTTTCAGCTCAAAGCAAATGTCACGCTCCCTTTCCCAACTCTTTGTAGAAGAACTCGATTGTTGGAGATGGATCCATGGCCATCATGCCAAAGGTTAATACTTTGGCGCTTGCTCTGTTCACTCCGTGCAGTGACCTGATGTTGAAGTGATGCCAGGAGCAACTCACCATTTCAGAAGCCCGGATGAGGTGGGAAATGGCCCGGCAGTTTGTACTGCTCAGTGTGACACGGAGCTGCTTTGCTCATGCACTCACGCCTACCACTAAATGTTGGAGGTGTGCCAGTGAGCAAGGAATGTGCCACAGCCTCAGCGACTGATAGAAAACTGCAGCGCACAACCGACAGTAGGAAAGCGCTTCCAAACATGCAGTCAAATCTGGGCGGTTTATTGGCCGACTAAGCAAAAACGTTGAAGGAAGGTCGTCCCAAGGTGGCCGGCCGGCCGGCCGACCGAGACTGTGGTGACTCCGGCGGATAGACTCCTCGGCTGCTCTCCAGGACAGGGGCTACGTTGACTCTGGTTTCTCTTCAAAATGCACAAGTCTTTCGCCTTTTACTAAAGACTTCCGTGGAGAGGGACGCTCAAGAGTTTAAGTTATTTTTGGTGGGCTTTGCTGTAAGGCTGCGCCCTTTGAGTGTGTCAAATGTCAAGCAGCTGTCTGTCAAGGCTCAGAGGTGCACTTAGGTCAACCTTGGGGCGGAGGTGATCAGCAGCAGCAGGCTTTGTTATGCGCCCTTAAAAACATGGCACCACAACAACTGACTTGTGTGCCAAGATCTTGGGTTGGCCCCAGACACCTGTGGGCCATCGCTTCTCGGCCTTTTGGCTAAGATCAAGTGTAGTATCTGTTCTATCAGTTTAATATCTGATATGTCCTCTATATGGGGATTAAATATTAAATGCATTTTTGAGCAGTGGGAGGTGAAAACTGGGGCTTGCTCTCTTCACTCCTTGCATTGACCTGGTATTGCAGTGCCACCAGGAACGGTGCACCATTCTCTTTTTTCTGTGAAAAGCAAAGCTAAGCTGAAACCAGAAAGACATCAACCCGTGCCTGTGCGTCAATTTAATTGCGAGCCCATGTTTCTTGTAAGGAAGCAGCAGCAGCAGCAGCAGCTTAAAAGCTTACAGCACCTGGTATTCCCAGGCGGTCTCCCATCCAAGTACTAACCCGGCCCGACCCTGCTTAGCTTCCGAGATCAGACGAGATCGGGCGTGCTCAGGGTGGTATGGCCGTAAGCCGAGGGGCTGGCGACAGAGAGTGCCTTTACGGACTAGGCAAGGCCCCCTGCGCGTGGAGGGGCATGTTTCTTGTACGGAAGCAGCAGTGTAAAAGCGTGCAGCGGTGTAAAAGCTTACAGCACCTGGTATTCCCAGGCGTCTGAGATGACTTTTGACCATGCTTGTGAAGAAGAGCCATCTGTTTATTTGTACATCCTCATAGAGTGCGTAGTTCCTGGCAATGAAGATGGTGTGTCGGGCTATGGATAGTAGAATGTTAATCAGGGTTGTGTTTATACCTTCTTTCTTGTGTGAGTATCCAAAGAGCCAAGTCCATTCCCAGTCTGTAATGTCTTTGCTGCTGAGCTTGCAGTGGTCGGTGAGGAGGTTCTTGACCCGGGTGATGAAGACCTCGCAGATGGGACAGGTGAGAAAGATGTGTTCAAGTGTTTCGTCATTTTTATTACAGACAGTACAAACCCTCTCATAGATAGCACTGTTCATTTGGTGCAGGATGATACCCGAGAAAATTCGTCTATGTCTGATTTTGAAATCGGTGTTGTTGGCGAAGGGATGAGCATAGGGGCTATTTATGTTTTTCCACATGGTGGAAACATTAATCGACGGGAAGTGTTCTTTCCAATGAGTTTCAGATGTCGGTTTTTGTACTATGTTTGCCAGCAAGGTGTTGTACCAATACTTTGAGGTTAGTTGATTAATGCTTTTCGCATCAGGCTGAGCACTTTGACGAAAATCAAGGGTATCATTCTGCCTACTACCACTGGTCTTGTAAAAAGCCTGTTTTAGATGGTCAGCAATCCCAGTTTCAATTTTCTGACATGTGAATTCAGCAAACCGTTTGCAATAAATGTTTTTGGCTCTGAGCCGATTCAAGATTTCTTCTACTACTATTTCGCCTTGATTGTTTGTGAAGTCTCCCAATGTGTATAAACCTGCTTGCGGCATTGACCCGCCCGAGATGGGCCTGCCCAGATATGTGATGTCTGGGTTGTGGAAAACGGGGCGCTGCAGCAGCTGGTGTTTGTTTTGTACTATAGTTACCAGGTGGGGTCTGGCCAACTCCCATGCCTCAAAGATCTCTTGTGTGAACTGTGAGATGTGTGTAGCTTGTGATTTTAGTGGGATCTGACAGAGATTGTAAATGCCACTGTTTCCACATGTTTTAATGGTGTCAAGCAGTTGATGTTTCCAAAAAAGGTCAGTTTTATCGTCCAACAGCTTTTTGATGATTTTGATTCTGAATGAGTGTTTTTTTGTGTTTATGTCTATTAGCCTAAGCCCACCGTTTGTGTATGTATCAATTGTTGTTCTGTGTTTTATCATGTTGCGGCGGCTTCCCCACATAAAAGTGGATATCATTTGATTTATTTCTGCATGAGTTTGTTTTGGGAGATCATAGACTTGTAGCACATGATTCACTTTGGAGAGTATCAGGGAGTTGAGCATGACCACCTTACCCTTCAGGGTCAGCTTCCTCATTTTCCACAACCCCAAGGTGTTGTTCATTTTATTTAGCACCTCTTTCCAGGTGTTATCTCTGGCGGCCTTTTGATCCTGGCCAATATGCACTCCTAAGACCCTTACACTGGCCTTTTCCTCTATGAACGCCTGTCTGCCTGGTGCCCTTGCCCCATTGCCACAGTACATTATAGTTGATTTGTTTTCATTGATTTTGGCACCGGAGGCTGAGCAGTAGATATGTACAAGATTCAAAGCTAGTTGTAGACTTTTTCCATCTTTGACCATGATATTTGTGTCATCGGCATAGGCAATCATTTTGCAGGAAGTGCCATTATCTGCCAGTATGCCCTGAATGTTAATGTTCTGATTTATTAATAGAGCTAGGGGCTCGGCCACCAGGCTGTAGAGCAGAGAGGAGAGGGGACATCCCTGTCTAATTGATCTTTGGATTGCTATTTTTGGGGTTTGGAGACCATTCACTTTTATGCGACTGTGTGCATTGTTGTAAAGAGATTGAATTCTTTTAATGAAATTGTGACCAAAACCGAATTGTTTTAAAACAGCCCATAAAAAGTTGTGTTCAACTCGATCGAACGCCTTTTCAAAATCTACTCCTAGATAGATGCCACCAGTTTGTGACATCTGATAGATGGTTTCTTTTATGGATAAAATGGAATCTGAAATATCTCGTCCGGGAATGCTATATGCCTGTGACTGATGTACTATGTTTGGGATAATTTCTTTGAGTCTGTTTGCTAGAACCTTTGCGAAAATTTTGTAATCAGTATTCAGAAGGCTTATGGGTCTGTAGTTGTTAATGATCGTTCTGTCTCCTCGGTTTTTGTATGCCAAAGTAATTAAACCAAGTGTAAGGGTCTCAGGAGCTTCACCTTTCTTCTCAACTTCCTCAAAAATTCGAAATAAAATTGGTGTTAAACTTTCTTTGAAAAATAGATAAAATTCAGTTGTTAAACCATCTACGCCTGGACTCTTGTTTTTTTGTAAGCCCTTGATGGCTGCTTCAATCTCTGCCATGCTGATAAGCTGATCACACCATATTCTGTCCTCCGTTGAGATTTGGTTCTGAATGACCTTCACCACACTTGTAATTGTATTTTGATTTATATTTTGATTTGTATATAGCTGCTGGAAGAAATCTTGTATTCTGGATATTATTTCATCAGTTTGTATAATTATGTTGCCCTGGCTGTCTTTCAGTTCTTTTATGAATGCTTTATTTTGTTTTTGCTTTTCTAAGCCGAGGAAAAAAGCTGAACATTTTTCCCCCTCCACAAAATTTTGCACTCTGCTTCTAATTATTGCCCCCATGCATTCCTTCTTTTTGGAGAGCGCTAACTTGTCTCTCAAATAAATATAATTTGTCAGATCTCCGTTAGGTTCATTGGCTATCTTTTGGAGTTCGGGTTCTAATTTTACTCTTAGCTCTTTTTCATTTTTTTTCTCCAGCCAGCTCTTATGTTTACTATAATTTATACATACTCTTTTGATTCGTTCTTTCACTCTTTCCCACCAATTAAATATGTCTTCGACCCACTCCATTTCATTTGCCACATTGTGAAGAAGACGGTTAACTTTGTCAATGAACTGTTGATCTTTTAGTAAGCTATTGTTAAAACACCATACCCCACCATTTGTTTGTGCTACTGATGGAAATAATGACAATTTTATGAGGGAGTGATCACTCCATGTGTTGAGGACATATTCTATTGAGTTCACATTGTGTACAATGGAGCTTGCCACTAAGGCATAATCAATACGGGATTGTTTGAGAGTATTTTGTACCACCTGATGTCTGGAGAACTGAGTTTTATTTGGATGCATAATTCGCCATAAGTCAACCAGGTCGTATTCTTTTATGATTTCGAATAAGGATCGCCTGCTCACATCATCTTTAAAGAGATTGTTGCTAGATATGTCAAATTTGGTGAGGGGAACATTGAAGTCTCCAGTGATGATGGAGTTGTTGTTTACCCACTTATTTAGCTCTTTGAAAAACACTTTTCTTTCACCCTCAGTGTTAGGAGCATATATATTGATAATTCAAATATAAACGTTTTTTTTCCATGAATCAACTATCAATAATCTACCTCGTGAGCATTTATATATTTCTATTACCTTATCAAAGACATTGTTTTTAATCAGCGTTGCCACCCCACACATTGCTCGATCTGCATTTGCGAAATATACATTCCCTTCCCATAACCCTCCTATCATGCTCACAGGAGATGAGGACCATTTTGTTTCTTGTAGCAGCAAGATGTCACATTTGGTAGTATTGATGACTTTGTGTAGTTTTTCTCTGCTGCAGAGCCCACGGGCATTCAGTGAGAGAAGCAGGGCCATGAGAAGGGTGAGCTGTATTATTGTGGCATTAAACATCACACTCATTTTTTTCTATTTTGCTTTTTCTTATTTGTTTTACCGGACTTGTCTGTATTTTTCGTTTTCTTGCCAGGGACACTACCGAGAGGTCCATCTCCGAATCAGAGTCAGCACTTGGTGAGGGAGAAACTGTTGGCTCTTTTTCAGAGTGGGGAGGACTGAGTGGCGCAGATTCTGCGGTTGGGGTGCTTCTCGTGCCTCTGGCTTGGAGCTTTTCAGCTCCAGCCACTTTTTTTTCATTGTCTGGTTGAGCCTCGTCATTCTGCGCTTCCGGAAGGCTTTCTCCAGAGGTTTCCACATTAGTGGTTATTTTTTCCGCTCGGGGCGGCTGGGCAGGGGGCCCTTTCTCTACACCACACTCTGTGCGTACCTCCGCAGGCGCTAGCTCTGCCTCCTCCTCTCCTGCACTGTCCTCAGTGCTTCCCTCTGTCTGCTCCCTCTCCAACTCTGACTCTGCTATGCTCTCCGGTTCACTTTCATTGCAAATGCAATTTTCCATGTTGTTGTGGCACAGCTCACACCTTTTCACATCTTTATGGCACTCTCTTGCATAGTGCCCCTGGACTCCACATTTATGGCAACAAAACTCAGGACACTCTCTAAGAATGTGTCCAGGCTGTAGGCACATTCGACACACTTTCACTTGCCGATCATGTAACACTCTGAAGTATTCGGGACCAGTGGCAGTATTAAATCTAGCAGAGTAAGGCAGGGATTGTACTGTCTGATTAAATTTGACTCTCACATACCTTGTCCCATCTGCGATGTTTGTGCCAGGCCACATTCTTCTCTTGATTGGAGAGATTGCAGAGACTCCCCAGCCATGCAGCTTGTCAATTATTTCCTGGTCTGAGATGTACGCGGGCAGAGTGAGAAAAGAGACCACCAGTTCATCATTGTTTAGCTCTTTTGCCATAACTATGGTTGTGCCGATTTTGAATCCATCCAGCAATCTGCTTTTCCCAACAGTGTTTGTCATTGTTATTTCATATTTGTCCGTTCCAATACAGCGGCCGGCAATCAAACCTCCACACAGTCCACGCACACATTTCAATAATTCCATTATTGGGACTTTTTCTGTTCCCGTCAATTCTATTTGTAAAGTCAGCTCCTTCTCATACTTCCTTTGGGTTCCATCATTCTTTTCTCTGTCTCCATTCTCCGTGTTCTTTATCTCCTTTGCCATGATTCTTTGCTTGGTGAGGTCGTTGTTCTGAGGTCCATCCATGATGAGAAAAAAAAAGTTCAACAAAAGGCGCCCCCGCACAGTGTGGAAAACACTGTCGGGGGGGGGGGAAACCAGTCCTTAAAATGAACAAAACCAGTAAACTGAAGTAGCACACGATGAGAAAAGGGAAAAGAAGTGCAGAAAGGAGGAGAAAAAGGGGAAGAATACAGGCTGAGGAAAGGAGCCGTGTGCTCGAAATGTTTGTAGCATACACTTCCTGATTCGCTAGTGGGCGTGCTCAGGGTGGTATGGCCGTAAGCCGGGGGGTTGGGGACACAGACTGCTTTTATGGACTGGGCAAGGCCCCCTGCGCGTGGCGGGGCTCAAAAGTCAGCCTTTCGGACACACTGCACTTCAGCCTTTATCTCCACCACATGCTACACTCTAGTCCAGCATCGGGAAGCGACACCGAGATGGGCAAGCGGCTGTTGGTGCCGTCATGTCCAGTTGTTGCTGAATCTATAGGAAACGACAGCCAGGTATGCCAGTAAAAAAGGTCGAGTGTTTCCTCTCCAATGTGTGCTGGAGGTTGAAGTTGAACATAGCA
>NW_025322367.1:0-15872 GCF_019176455.1 Solea senegalensis
TGAAAGTCAAATTTAATCAGACAGTACAATCCCTGCCTTACTCTGCTAGATTTAATACTGCCACTGGTCCCGAATACTTCAGAGTGTTACATGATCGGCAAGTGAAAGTGTGTCGAATGTGCCTACAGCCTGGACACATTCTTAGAGAGTGTCCTGAGTTTTGTTGCCATAAATGTGGAGTCCAGGGGCACTATGCAAGAGAGTGCCATAAAGCTGTGAAAAGGTGTGAGCTGTGCCACAACAACATGGAAAATTGCATTTGCAATGAAAGTGAACCGGAGAGCATAGCAGAGTCAGAGTTGGAGAGGGAGCAGACAGAGGGAAGCACTGAGGACAGTGCAGGAGAGGAGGAGGCAGAGATAGCACCTGCGGAGGTACGCACAGAGTGTGGTGTAGAGAAAGGGCCCCCTGCCCAGCCGCCCCGAGCGGAAAAAATAACCACTAATGTGGAAACCTCTGGAGAAAGCCTTCCGGAAGCGCAGAATGCCGAGGCTCAACCAGACAATGAAAAAAAAGTGGCTGGAGCTGAAAAGCTCCAAGCCAGAGGCACGAGAAGCACCCCAACCGCAGAATCTGCGCCACTCAGTCCTCCCCACTCTGAAAAAGAGCCAACAGTTTCTCCCTCACCAAGTGCTGACTCTGATTCGGAGATGGACCTCTCGGTAGTGTCCCTGGCAAGAAAACGACAAAATACAGACAAGTCCGGTAAAACAAATAAGAAAAAGCAAAATAGAAAAAAATGAGTGTGATGTTTAATGCCACAATAATACAGCTCACCCTTCTCATGGCCCTGCTTCTCTCACTGAATGCCCGTGGGCTCTGCAGCAGAGAAAAACTACACAAAGTCATCAATACTATCAAATGTGATATCTTGCTGCTACAAGAAACAAAATGGTCCTCATCTCCTGTGAGCATGATAGGAGGGTTATGGGAAGGGAATGTATATTTCGCAAATGCAGATCGAGCAATGTGTGGGGTGGCAACGCTGATTAAAAACAATGTCTTTGATAAGGTAATAGAAATATATAAATGCTCACGAGGTAGATTATTGATAGTTGATTCATGGAAAAAAAATGTTTATATTAGAATTATCAATATATATGCTCCTAACACTGAGGGTGAAAGAAAAGTGTTTTTCAAAGAGCTAAATAAGTGGGTAAACAACAACTCCATCATCACTGGAGACTTCAATGTTCCCCTCACCAAATTTGACATATCTAGCAACAATCTCTTTAAAGATGATGTGAGCAGGCGATCCTTATTCGAAATCATAAAAGAATACGACCTGGTTGACTTATGGCGAATTATGCATCCAAATAAAACTCAGTTCTCCAGACATCAGGTGGTACAAAATACTCTCAAACAATCGTACCCGTATTGATTATGCCTTAGTGGCAAGCTCCATTGTACACAATGTGAACTCAATAGAATATGTCCTCAACACATGGAGTGATCACTCCCTCATAAAATTGTCATTATTTCCATCAGTAGCACAACCAAATGGTGGGGTATGGTGTTTTAACAATAGCTTACTAAAAGATCAACAGTTCATTGACAAAGTTAACCGTCTTCTTCACAATGTGGCAAATGAAATGGAGTGGGGCGAAGACATATTTAATTGGTGGGAAAGAGTGAAAGAACGAATCAAAAGAGTATGTATAAATTATAGTAAACATAAGAGCTGGCTGGAGAAAAAAAATGAAAAAGAGCTAAGAGTAAAATTAGAACACGAACTCCAAAAGATAGCCAATGAACCTAACGGAGATCTGACAAATTATATTTATTTGAGAGACAAGTTAGCGCTCTCCAAAAAGAAGGAATGCATGGGGGCAATAATTAGAAGCAGAGTGCAAAATTTTGTGGAGGGGGAAAAATGTTCAGCTTTTTTCCTCGGCTTAGAAAAGCAAAAACAAAATAAAGCATTCATAAAAGAACTGAAAGACAGCAAGGGCAACATAATTATACAAACTGATGAAATAATATCCAGAATACAAGATTTCTTCCAGCAGCTATATACAAATCAAAATATAAATCAAAATACAATTACAAGTGTGGTGAAGGTCATTCAGAACCAAATCTCAACGGAGGACAGAATATGGTGTGATCAGCTTATCAGCATGGCAGAGATTGAAGCAGCCATCAAGGGCTTACAAAAAACCAAGAGTCCAGGCGTAGATGGTTTAACAACTGAATTTTATCTATTTTTCAAAGAAAGTTTAACACCAATTTTATTTCGAATTTTTGAGGATGTTGAGAAGAAAGGTGAAGCTCCTGAGACCCTTACACTTGGTTTAATTACTTTGGCATACAAAAACCGAGGAGACAGAACGATCATTAACAACTACAGCCCCATAAGCCTTCTGAATACTGATTACAAAATTTTCGCAAAGGTTCTAGCAAACAGACTCAAAGAAATTATCCCAAACATAGTACATCAGTCACAGGCATATAGCATTCCCGGACGAGATATTTCAGATTCCATTTTATCCATAAAAGAAACCATCTATCAGATGTCACAAACTGGTGGCATCTATCTAGGAGTAGATTTTGAAAAGGTGTTCGATCGAGTTGAACACAACTTTTTATGGGCTGTTTTAAAACAATTCGGTTTTGGTCACAATTTCATTAAAAGAATTCAATCTCTTTACAACAATGCACACAGTCGCATAAAAGTGAATGGTCTCCAAACCCCAAAAATAGCAATCCAAAGATCAATTAGACAGGGATGTCCCCTCTCCTCTCTGCTCTACAGCCTGGTGGCCGAGCCCCTAGCTCTATTAATAAATCAGAACATTAACATTCAGGGCATACTGGCAGATAATGGCACTTCCTGCAAAATGATTGCCTATGCCGATGACACAAATATCATGGTCAAAGATGGAAAAAGTCTACAACTAGCTTTGAATCTTGTACATATCTACTGCTCAGCCTCCGGTGCCAAAATCAATGAAAACAAATCAACTATAATGTACTGTGGCAATGGGGCAAGGTCACCAGGCAGACAGGCGTTCATAGAGGAAAAGGCCAGTGTAAGGGTCTTAGGAGTGCATATTGGCCAGGATCAAAAGGCCGCCAGAGATAACACCTGGAAAGAGGTGCTAAATAAAATGAACAACACCTTGGGGTTGTGGAAAATGAGGAAGCTGACCCTGAAGGGTAAGGTGGTCATGCTCAACTCCCTGATACTCTCCAAAGTGAATCATGTGCTACAAGTCTATGATCTCCCAAAACAAACTCATGCAGAAATAAATCAAATGATATCCACTTTTCTGTGGGGAAGCAGCCGCAACATGATAAAACACAGAACAACAATTGATACATACACAAACGGTGGGCTTAGGCTAATAGACATAAACACAAAAAAACACTCATTCAGAATCAAAATCATCAAAAAGCTGTTGGACGATAAAACTGACCTTTTTTGGAAACATCAACTGCTTGACACCATTAAAACATGTGGAAACAGTGGCATTTACAATCTCTGTCAGATCCCACTAAAATCACAAGCTACACACATCTCACAGTTCACACAAGAGATCTTTGAGGCATGGGAGTTGGCCAGACCCCACCTGGTAACTATAGTACAAAACAAACACCAGCTGCTGCAGCTCCCCGTTTTCCACAACCCAGACATCACATATCTGGGCAGGCCCATCTCGGGCGGGTCAATGCCGCAAGCAGGTTTATACACATTGGGAGACTTCACAAACAATCAAGGCGAAATAGTAGTGGAAGAAATCTTGAATCGGCTCAGAGCCAAAAACATTTATTGCAAACGGTTTGCTGAATTCACATGTCAGAAAATTGAAACTGGGATTGCTGACCATCTAAAACAGGCTTTTTACAAGACCAGTGGTAGTAGGCAGAATGATACCCTTGATTTTCGTCAAAGTGCTCAGCCTGATGCGAAAAGCATTAATCAACTAACCTCCAAGTATTGGTACAACACCTTGCTGGCAAACATAGTACAAAAACCGACATCTGAAACTCATTGGAAAGAACACTTCCCGTCGATTAATGTTTCCACCATGTGGAAAAACATAAATAGCCCCTATGCTCATCCCTTCGCCAACAACACCGATTTCAAAATCAGACATAGACGAATTTTCTCGGGTGTCATCCTGCACCAAATGAACAGTGCTATCTATGAGAGGGTTTGTACTGTCTGTAATAAAAATGACGAAACACTTGAACACATCTTTCTCACCTGTCCCATCTGCGAGGTCTTCATCACCCGGGTCAAGAACCTCCTCACCGCCCACTGCAAGCTCAGCAGCAAAGACATTACAGACTGGGAATGGACTTGGCTCTTTGGATACTCACACAAGAAAGAAGGTATAAACACAACCCTGATTAACATTCTACTATCCATAGCCCGACACACCATCTTCATTGCCAGGAACTACGCACTCTATGAGGATGTACAAATAAACAGATGGCTCTTCTTCACAAGCATGGTCAAAAGTCATCTCAGACTGCTCAAGGATGCCTACAAGGCAACATTCCAGGAAACTTTTCTCACCAACAACTCCTTATACGCCCTCGATCAGAGGGAAGAACTGATGTTTCATTTCTAAATGTTCTGGGGAGTACATTGCCACGTTTTCATCTCTCAAGGATATCGTTGATGTTTTTGCTGTAAACCCTGTTTCTTTAAATCTTATTGAGTATAATGTCCCATTGGCTAGGTTTTTATCTATTTATGTTTTTTTTCTTTCTTTGTTATTGCTTCGTCAACATTTTGATTCTCCTTGAATATGTCTTTTGTTTCATCATTGAATCATGGTTTAAACGTGTTTTGTGGTTTCTTGTGAATAAGTGTGTTCATTTTTGTTAATGAAAGTATTTTTGATAATAAAAAACAAAAAAAAAAAGCACGCCCGATCTCGTCTGATCTCGGAAGCCAAGCAGGGTCGGGCCTGGTTAGTACTTGGATGGGAGACCGCCTGGGAATACCAGGTGCTGTAAGCTTTTACACCGCTGCACGCTTTTACACTGCTGCTTCCTTACAAGAAACATGCCCCTCCACGAGCAGGGGCCTTGCCTAGTCCATAAAGGCACTCTCTGTAGCCAGCCCCTCGGCTTACGGCCATACCACCCTGAGCACGCCCGATCTCGTCTGATCTCGGAAGCTAAGCAGGGTCGGGCCGGGTTAGTACTTGGATGGGAGACAGCCTGGGAATACCAGGTGCTGTAAGCTTTTACGCTGCTGCTGCTGCTTCCTTACAAGAAACATGGGCTCGCAATTAAATTGACGCACAGGCACGGGTTGATGTCTTTCTGGTTTCAGCTTCGCTTTGCTTTTCACAGAAAAAAGAGAATGGTGCACCGTTCCTGGTGGCACTGCAATACCAGGTCAATGAAAGGAGTGAAGAGAGCAAGCCCCAGTTTTCACCTCCCACTGCTCAAAAATGCATTTAATATTTAATCCCCATATAGAGGACATATCAGATATTAAACTGATGAGAACAGATACTACACTTGATCTTAGCCAAAAGGCCGAGAAGCGATGGCCCACAGGTGTCTGGGGCCAACCCAAGATCTTGGCACACAAGTCAGTTGTTGTGGTGCCATGTGTTTAAGGGCGCATAACAAAGGCTGCTGCTGCTGATCACCTCCGCCCCAAGGTTGACCTAAGTGCACCTCTGAGCCTTGACAGACAGCTGCTTGACATTTGACACACTCAAAGGGCGCAGCCTTACAACAAAGCCCACCAAAAATAACTTAAACTCTTGAACGTCCCTCTCCACGGAAGTCTTTAGTAAAAGGCGAAAGACTTGTGCATTTTGAAGAGAAACCAGAGTCAACGTAGCCCCTGTCCTGGAGAGCAGCCGAGGAGTCTATCCGCCGGAGTCACCACAGTCTCGGTCGGCCGGCCGGCCGGCCACCTTGGGACGGCCTTCCGTCACCGTTTTTGCTTAGTCGGCCAATAAACCGCCCAGATTTGACTGCATGTTTGGAAGCGCGTTCCTACTGTCGGTTGTGCGCTGCAGTTTTCTATCAGTCGCGGAGGCTGTGGCACATTCCTCGCTCACTGGCACACCTCCAACATTTAGTGGTAGACGTGAGTGCATGAGCAAAGCAGCTCCGTGTCACACTGAGCAGTACAAACTGCCGGGCCATTTCCCACCTCATCCGGGCTTCTGAAATGGTGAGTTGCTCCTGGCATCACTTCAACATCAGGTCACTGCACGGAGTGAACAGAGCAAGCGCCAAAGTATTAACCCTTGGCATGATGGCCATGGATCCATCTCCAACAATCGAGTTCTTCTACAAAGAGTTGGGAAAGGGAGCGTGACATTTGCTTTGAGCTGAAAGACAACACCCACAACCATCACGTTCCCAGCAACTTGGAAAGACTGGGGATGTTGCTCGGAAGGACGTGAGAAGTTTGGAGATGGGCACACAACGTTGAACTTCGGGCGGCTGACCTTTCCTTACAACGACATCATCGGGGGAAAGCGCGGACGCAGCACCCCACTAGCAAAAATTATGCAGTCAAGACTCCCACGTTTGGGGAATTTGCAGGGGTCAACACAGCCGGAGTGCAATGGCTGAGCCTCGCCCTGGGTGAACCGCCTTCTTGATCATGGTATCTCCCCTGCCAGGTAAGTATGAGGTGTACTCGCCAAACACCGGGTGGCTCTTGCCAGACACAGCTCTTTGGCTGATGGTGCTGGAAATAAATAATCCCAGAGGCCAATGCCTTGACTCAGTTGCTCGTTAATGCTGTGCTATGTTCAACTTCAACCTCCAGCACACATTGGAGAGGAAACACTCGACCTTTTTTACTGGCATACCTGGCTGTCGTTTACTATAGATTCAGCAACAACTGGACATGACGGCACCAACAGCCGCTTGCCCATCTCGGTGTCGCTTCCCGATAATGGACTAGAGTGTAGCATGTGGTGGAGATAAAGGCGGAAGTGCAGTGTGTCCGAAAGGCTGACTTTTGAGCCCCGCCACGCGCAGGGGGCCTTGCCCAGTCCATAAAAGCAGTCTGTGTCCCCAACCCCCCGGCTTACAGCCATACCACCCTGAGCACGCCCGATCTCGTCTGATCTCGGAAGCCAAGCAGGGTCGGGCCTGGTTAGTACTTGGATGGGAGACCGCCTGGGAATACCAGGTTCTGTAAGCTTTTACACCGCTGCACGCTTTTACACTGCTGCTTCCTTACAAGAAACATGCCCCTCCACGAGCAGGGGCCTTGCCTAGTCCATAAAGGCACTCTCTGTCGCCAGCCCCTCGGCTTACGGCCATACCACCCTGAGCACGCCCGATCTCGTCTGATCTCGGAAGCCAAGCAGGGTCGGGCCGGGTTAGTACTTGGATGGGAGACCGCCTGGGAATACCAGGTGCTGTTAGCTTTTACGCTGCTGCTGCTGCTGCTTCCTTACAAGAAACATGGGCTCGCAATTAAATTGACGCACAGGCACGGGTTGATGTCTTTCTGGTTTCAGCTTGGCTTTGCTTTTCACAGAAAAAAGAGAATGGTGCACCGTTCCTGGTGGCACTGCAATACCAGGTCAATGCAAGGAGTGAAGAGAGCAAGCCCCAGTTTTCACCTCCCACTGCTCAAAAATGCATTTAATATTTAATCCCCATATAGAGGACATATCAGATATTAAAATGATAAGAACAGATACTACACTTGATCTTAGCCAAAAGGCCGAGAAGCGATGGCCCACAGGTGTCTGGGGCCAACCCAAGATCTTGGCACACAAGTCAGTTGTTGTGGTGCCATGTTTTTAAGGGCGCATAACAAAGGCTGCTGCTGCTGATCACCTCCGCCCCAAGGTTGACCTAAGTGCACCTCTGAGCCTTGACAGACAGCTGCTTGACATTTGACACACTCAAAGGGCGCAGCCTTACAGCAAAGCCCACCAAAAATAACTTAAACTCTTGAACGTCCCTCTCCACGGAAGTCTTTAGTAAAAGGCGAAAGACTTGTGCATTTTTAAGAGAAACCAGAGTCAACGTAGCCCCTGTCCTGGAGAGCAGCCGAGGAGTCTATCCGCCGGAGTCACCACAGTCTCGGTCGGCCGGCCGGCCGGCCACCTTGGGACGGCCTTCCTTCAACGTTTTTGCTTAGTCGGCCAATAAACCGCCCAGATTTGACTGCATGTTTGGAAGCGCTTTCCTACTGTCGGTTGTGCGCTGCAGTTTTCTATCAGTCGCTGAGGCTGTGGCACATTCCTCGCTCACTGGCACACCTCCAACATTTAGTGGTAGACGTGAGTGCATGAGCAAAGCAGCTCCGTGTCACACTGAGCAGTACAAACTGCCGGGCCATTTCCCACCTCATCCGGGCTTCTGAAATGGTGAGTTGCTCCTGGCATCACTTCAACATCAGGTCACTGCACGGAGTGAACAGAGCAAGCGCCAAAGTATTAACCCTTGGCATGATGGCCATGGATCCATCTCCAACAATCGAAGTTCTTCTACAAAGAGTTGGGAAAGGGAGCGTGACATTTGCTTTGAGCTGAAAGACAACACCCACAACCATCACGTTCCCAGCAACTTGGAAAGACTGGGGATGTTGCTCCGCAAGGACGTGAGAAGTTTGGAGATGGGCACACAACGTTGAACTTCGGGCGGCTGACCTTTGCTTACAACGACATCATCGGGGGAAAGCGCGGACGCAGCACCCCACTAGCAAAAATTATGCAGTCAAGACTCCCACGTTTGGGGAATTTGCAGGGGTCAACACAGCCGGAGTGCAATGGCTGAGCCTCGCCCTGGGTGAACCGCCTTCTTGATCATGGTATCTCCCCTGCCAGGTAAGTATGAGGTGTACTCGCCAAACACCGGGTGGCTCTTGCCAGACACAGCTCTTTGGCTGATGGTGCTGGAAATGAATAATCCCAGAGGCCAATGCCTTGACTCAGTTGCTCGTTAATGCTGTGCTATGTTCAACTTCAACCTCCAGCACACATTGGAGAGGAAACACTCGACCTTTTTTACTGGCATACCTGGCTGTCGTTTCCTATAGATTCAGCAACAACTGGACATGACGGCACCAACAGCCGCTTGCCCATCTCGGTGTCGCTTCCCGATACTGGACTAGAGTGTAGCATGTGGTGGAGATAAAGGCTGAAGTGCAGTGTGTCCGAAAGGCTGACTTTTGAGCCCCGCCACGCGCAGGGGGCCTTGCCCAGTCCATAAAAGCAGTCTGTGTCCCCAACCCCCCGGCTTACGGCCATACCACCCTGAGCACGCCCGATCTCGTCTGATCTCGGAAGCCAAGCAGGGTCGGGCCTGGTTAGTACTTGGATGGGAGACCGCCTGGGAATACCAGGTGCTGTAAGCTTTTACACCGCTGCACGCTTTTACACTGCTGCTTCCTTACAAGAAACATGCCCCTCCACGAGCAGGGGCCTTGCCTAGTCCATAAAGGCACTCTCTGTCGCCAGCCCCTCGGCTTACGGCCATACCACCCTGAGCACGCCCGATCTCGTCTGATCTCGGAAGCTAAGCAGGGTCGGGCCGGGTTAGTACTTGGATGGGAGACCGCCTGGGAATACCAGGTGCTGTAAGCTTTTATGCTGCTGCTGCTTCCTTACAAGAAACATGGGCTCGCAATTAAATTGACGCACAGGCACGGGTTGATGTCTTTCTGGTTTCAGCTTCGCTTTGCTTTTCACAGAAAAAAGAGAATGGTGCACCGTTCCTGGTGGCACTGCAATACCAGGTCAATGCAAGGAGTGAAGAGAGCAAGCCCCAGTTTTCACCTCCCACTGCTCAAAAATGCATTTAATATTTAATCCCCATATAGAGGACATATCAGATATTAAACTGATAAGAACAGATACTACACTTGATCTTAGCCAAAAGGCCGAGAAGCGATGGCCCACAGGTGTCTGGGGCCAACCCAAGATCTTGGCACACAAGTCAGTTGTTGTGGTGCCATGTTTTTAAGGGCGCATAACAAAGGCTGCTGCTGCTGATCACCTCCGCCCCAAGGTTGACCTAAGTGCACCTCTGAGCCTTGACAGACAGCTGCTTGACATTTGACACACTCAAAGGGCGCAGCCTTACAGCAAAGCCCACCAAAAATAACTTAAACTCTTGAACGTCCCTCTCCACGGAAGTCTTTAGTAAAAGGCGAAAGACTTGTGCATTTTGAAGAGAAACCAGAGTCAACGTAGCCCCTGGCCTGGAGAGCAGCCGAGGAGTCTATCCGCCGGAGTCACCACAGTCTCGGTCGGCCGGCCGGCCGGCCACCTTGGGACGGCCTTCCTTCAACGTTTTTGCTTAGTCGGCCAATAAACCGCCCAGATTTGACTGCATGTTTGGAAGCGCTTTCCTACTGTCGGTTGTGCGCTGCAGTTTTCTATCAGTCGCTGAGGCTGTGGCACATTCCTCGCTCACTGGCACACCTCCAACATTTAGTGGTAGACGTGAGTGCATGAGCAAAGCAGCTCCGTGTCACACTGAGCAGTACAAACTGCCGGGCCATTTCCCACCTCATCCGGGCTTCTGAAATGGTGAGTTGCTCCTGGCATCACTTCAACATCAGGTCACTGCACGGAGTGAACAGAGCAAGCGCCAAAGTATTAACCCTTGGCATGATGGCCATGGATCCATCTCCAACAATCGAGTTCTTCTACAAAGAGTTGGGAAAGGGAGCGTGACATTTGCTTTGAGCTGAAAGACAACACCCACAACCATCACGTTCCCAGCAACTTGGAAAGACTGGGGATGTTGCTCCGCAAGGACGTGAGAAGTTTGGAGATGGGCACACAACGTTGAACTTCGGGCGGCTGACCTTTCTTACAACGACATCATCGGGGGAAAGCGCGGACGCAGCACCCCACTAGCAAAAATTATGCAGTCAAGACTCCCACGTTTGGGGAATTTGCAGGGGTCAACACAGCCGGAGTGCAATGGCTGAGCCTCGCCCTGGGTGAACCGCCTGCTTGATCATGGTATCTCCCCTGCCAGGTAAGTATGAGGGGTACTCGCCAAACACCGGGTGGCTCTTGCCAGACACAGCTCTTTGGCTGATGGTGCTGGAAATGAATAATCCCAGAGGCCAATGCCTTGACTCAGTTGCTCGTTAATGCTGTGCTATGTTCAACTTCAACCTCCAGCACACATTGGAGAGGAAACACTCGACCTTTTTTACTGGCATACCTGGCTGTCGTTTCCTATAGATTCAGCAACAACTGGACATGACGGCACCAACAGCCGCTTGCCCATCTCGGTGTCGCTTCCCGATACTCGGACTAGAGTGTAGCATGTGGTGGAGATAAAGGCTGAAGTGCAGTGTGTCCGAAAGGCTGACTTTTGAGCCCCGCCACGCGCAGGGGGCCTTGCCCAGTCCATAAAAGCAGTCTGTGTCCCCAACCCCCCGGCTTACGGCCATACCACCCTGAGCACGCCCACTAGCGAACCAGGAAGTGTATGCTACAAACATTTCGAGCACATGGCTCCTTTCCTCAGCCTGTATTCTTCCCCTTTTTCTCCTCCTTTCTGCACTTCTTTTCCCTTTTCTCATCGTGTGCTACTTCAGTTTACTGGTTTTGTTCATTTTAAGGACTGGTTTCCCCCCCCCCCGACAGTGTTTTCCACACTGTGCGGGGGCGCCTTTTGTTGAACTTTTTTTTTCTCATCATGGATGGACCTCAGAACAACGACCTCACCAAGCAAAGAATCATGGCAAAGGAGATAAAGAACACGGAGAATGGAGACAGAGAAAAGAATGATGGAACCCAAAGGAAGTATGAGAAGGAGCTGACTTTACAAATAGAATTGACGGGAACAGAAAAAGTCCCAATAATGGAATTATTGAAATGTGTGCGTGGACTGTGTGGAGGTTTGATTGCCTGCCGCTGTATTGGAACGGACAAATATGAAATAACAATGACAAACACTGTTGGGAAAAGCAGATTGCTGGATGGATTCAAAATCGGCACAACCATAGTTATGGCAAAAGAGCTAAACAATGATGAACTGGTGGTCTCTTTTCTCACTCTGCCCGCGTACATCTCAGACCAGGAAATAATTGACAAGCTGCATGGCTGGGGAGTCTCTGCAATCTCTCAAATCAAGAGAAGAATGTGGCCTGGCACAAACATCGCAGATGGGACAAGGTATGTGAAAGTCAAATTTAATCAGACAGTACAATCCCTGCCTTACTCTGCTAGATTTAATACTGCCACTGGTCCCGAATACTTCAGAGTGTTACATGATCGGCAAGTGAAAGTGTGTCGAATGTGCCTACAGCCTGGACACATTCTTAGAGAGTGTCCTGAGTTTTGTTGCCATAAATGTGGAGTCCAGGGGCACTATGCAAGAGAGTGCCATAAAGCTGTGAAAAGGTGTGAGCTGTGCCACAACAACATGGAAAATTGCATTTGCAATGAAAGTGAACCGGAGAGCATAGCAGAGTCAGAGTTGGAGAGGGAGCAGACAGAGGGAAGCACTGAGGACAGTGCAGGAGAGGAGGAGGCAGAGATAGCGCCTGCGGAGGTACGCACAGAGTGTGGTGTAGAGAAAGGGCCCCCTGCCCAGCCGCCCCGAGCGGAAAAAATAACCACTAATGTGGAAACCTCTGGAGAAAGCCTTCCGGAAGCGCAGAATGACGAGGCTCA
Organism: Solea senegalensis; assembly: GCF_019176455.1. NCBI lineage: Eukaryota > Metazoa > Chordata > Actinopteri > Pleuronectiformes > Soleidae > Solea > Solea senegalensis. The sequence goes on from NW_025322367.1 coordinate 12,597, forward strand.
ACCAGACAATGAAAAAAAAGTGGCTGGAGCTGAAAAGCTCCAAGCCAGAGGCACGAGAAGCACCCCAACCGCAGAATCTGCGCCACTCAGTCCTCCCCACTCTGAAAAAGAGCCAACAGTTTCTCCCTCACCAAGTGCTGACTCTGATTCGGAGATGGACCTCTCGGTAGTGTCCCTGGCAAGAAAACGACAAAATACAGACAAGTCCGGTAAAACAAATAAGAAAAAGCAAAATAGAAAAAAATGAGTGTGATGTTTAATGCCACAATAATACAGCTCACCCTTCTCATGGCCCTGCTTCTCTCACTGAATGCCCGTGGGCTCTGCAGCAGAGAAAAACTACACAAAGTCATCAATACTACCAAATGTGACATCTTGCTGCTACAAGAAACAAAATGGTCCTCATCTCCTGTGAGCATGATAGGAGGGTTATGGGAAGGGAATGTATATTTCGCAAATGCAGATCGAGCAATGTGTGGGGTGGCAACGCTGATTAAAAACAATGTCTTTGATAAGGTAATAGAAATATATAAATGCTCACGAGGTAGATTATTGATAGTTGATTCATGGAAAAAAAATGTTTATATTAGAATTATCAATATATATGCTCCTAACACTGAGGGTGAAAGAAAAGTGTTTTTCAAAGAGCTAAATAAGTGGGTAAACAACAACTCCATCATCACTGGAGACTTCAATGTTCCCCTCACCAAATTTGACATATCTAGCAACAATCTCTTTAAAGATGATGTGAGCAGGCGATCCTTATTCGAAATCATAAAAGAATACGACCTGGTTGACTTATGGCGAATTATGCATCCAAATAAAACTCAGTTCTCCAGACATCAGGTGGTACAAAATACTCTCAAACAATCCCGTATTGATTATGCCTTACTGGCAAGCTCCATTGTACACAATGTGAACTCAATAGAATATGTCCTCAACACATGGAGTGATCACTCCCTCATAAAATTGTCATTATTTCCATCAGTAGCACAAACAAATGGTGGGGTATGGTGTTTTAACAATAGCTTACTAAAAGATCAACAGTTCATTGACAAAGTTAACCGTCTTCTTCACAATGTGGCAAATGAAATGGAGTGGGTCGAAGACATATTTAATTGGTGGGAAAGAGTGAAAGAACGAATCAAAAGAGTATGTATAAATTATAGTAAACATAAGAGCTGGCGGGAGAAAAAAAATGAAAAAGAGCTAAGAGTAAAATTAGAACACGAACTCCAAAAGATAGCCAATGAACCTAACGGAGATCTGACAAATTATATTTATTTGAGAGACAAGTTAGCGCTCTCCAAAAAGAAGGAATGCATGGGGGCAATAATTAGAAGCAGAGTGCAAAATTTTGTGGAGGGGGAAAAATGTTCAGCTTTTTTCCTCGGCTTAGAAAAGCAAAAACAAAATAAAGCATTCATAAAAGAACTGAAAGACAGCAAGGGCAACATAATTATACAAACTGATGAAATAATATCCAGAATACAAGATTTCTTCCAGCAGCTATATACAAATCAAAATATAAATCAAAATACAATTACAAGTGTGGTGAAGGTCATTCAGAACCAAATCTCAACGGAGGACAGAATATGGTGTGATCAGCTTATCAGCATGGCAGAGATTGAAGCAGCCATCAAGGGCTTACAAAAAAACAAGAGTCAAGGCGTAGATGGTTTAACAACTGAATTTTATCTATTTTTCAAAGAAAGTTTAACACCAATTTTATTTCGAATTTTTGAGGAAGTTGAGAAGAAAGGTGAAGCTCCTGAGACCCTTACACTTGGTTTAATTACTTTGGCATACAAAAACCGAGGAGACAGAACGATCATTAACAACTACAGACCCATAAGCCTTCTGAATACTGATTACAAAATTTTCGCAAAGGTTCTAGCAAACAGACTCAAAGAAATTATCCCAAACATAGTACATCAGTCACAGGCATATAGCATTCCCGGACGAGATATTTCAGATTCCATTTTATCCATAAAAGAAACCATCTATCAGATGTCACAAACTGGTGGCATCTATCTAGGAGTAGATTTTGAAAAGGCGTTCGATCGAGTTGAACACAACTTTTTATGGGCTGTTTTAAAACAATTCGGTTTTGGTCACAATTTCATTAAAAGAATTCAATCTCTTTACAACAATGCACACAGTCGCATAAAAGTGAATGGTCTCCAAACCCCAAAAATAGCAATCCAAAGATCAATTAGACAGGGATGTCCCCTCTCCTCTCTGCTCTACAGCCTGGTGGCCGAGCCCCTAGCTCTATTAATAAATCAGAACATTAACATTCAGGGCATACTGGCAGATAATGGCACTTCCTGCAAAATGATTGCCTATGCCGATGACACAAATATCATGGTCAAAGATGGAAAAAGTCTACAACTAGCTTTGAATCTTGTACATATCTACTGCTCAGCCTCCGGTGCCAAAATCAATGAAAACAAATCAACTATAATGTACTGTGGCAATGGGGCAAGGGCACCAGGCAGACAGGCGTTCATAGAGGAAAAGGCCAGTGTAAGGGTCTTAGGAGTGCATATTGGCCAGGATCAAAAGGCCGCCAGAGATAACACCTGGAAAGAGGTGCTAAATAAAATGAACAACACCTTGGGGTTGTGGAAAATGCGGAAGCTGACCCTGAAGGGTAAGGTGGTCATGCTCAACTCCCTGATACTCTCCAAAGTGAATCATGTGCTACAAGTCTATGATCTCCCAAAACAAACTCATGCAGAAATAAATCAAATGATATCCACTTTTCTGTGGGGAAGCCGCCGCAACATGATAAAACACAGAACAACAATTGATACATACACAAACGGTGGGCTTAGGCTAATAGACATAAACACAAAAAAACACTCATTCAGAATCAAAATCATCAAAAAGCTGTTGGACGATAAAACTGACCTTTTTTGGAAACATCAACTGCTTGACACCATTAAAACATGTGGAAACAGTGGCATTTACAATCTCTGTCAGATCCCACTAAAATCACAAGCTACACACATCTCACAGTTCACACAAGAGATCTTTGAGGCATGGGAGTTGGCCAGACCCCACCTGGTAACTATAGTACAAAACAAACACCAGCTGCTGCAGCTCCCCGTGTTCCACAACCCAGACATCACATATCTGGGCAGGCCCATCTCGGGCGGGTCAATGCCGCAAGCAGGTTTATACACATTGGGAGACTTCACAAACAATCAAGGCGAAATAGTAGTGGAAGAAATCTTGAATCGGCTCAGAGCCAAAAACATTTATTGCAAA
>NW_025322368.1:0-28317 GCF_019176455.1 Solea senegalensis
CCATTTTAGGTCTCTGGAAGAGGTGTTTGTGGAGGGGAGTGGTCAGCAGCTAGAGAGACCTCCCAAAGATCCACCAGCAAGGTAGATGAGGAGGGACTGGAGCTTGTGGTGTGTAGGCATGGTGTTCTGCTGCGTGCTCTCAATATTACAGGGGAGAAATGTTTGCTTATCCCCTGTATTTGCAAGAAAAGCTTGCCAGCAGGCAAATCACTTTCTTCTGTATGGATGTGACCTGCAAGTATTGGCCCTACCTCCAAAAAGCTCCAGCCCCTCCTCCGCATGAAGCCGTTCCTGTCTGTATTTCATGCCAAAGCTCATGATTTCAAATGCGAGGTAAGTAAAGATTTACTTAACAGAATCACTTAATCTGCACATGAATGTCCTCATGTTTTCAGTGTTTTCTTTGTATTTTAACCAGGTCAAATGGAGTGGGGCATATCAGGAAGGGGCTGGCCTAACACTAGGCGAGGAGGTTGAGCAGTGCAATGCCTTCCTCTCTAGGATTGCAGTGACCACAAAGCACATGTCAAAAGCTGGTGAGATGACCACATACTGCACTAGTTAGATGGTATGTATAATAAGAAATGGGTATAATGGTTACATTATATATGTTCTGTGTTTGTAGGACGCACAGACATGCTGACTCTCTTGGCCATGCGCTGGAATCAGCAAAAGTTCGACAATTTGGTCACCTCACTGTCTCACAGATATCACAAGGTAATGACATCAGTATTTTTCTTTTTTTCTTTAAATGTTCAATATTCTGTGTTAGCAGTATTTAAAGCCATTGGCTGAACATGTGTTTCTTATTTATTGTTATCTCTGATTGTGTCAATGTAGACCATACAATCTCTACAAAGCAAGCAACAGAATGTTGAGTCCATGAAAGCTCAGTTGGCAGTGACAGAGAGCCATTTGGAAGACTGGGTCAGTGATGTCAAAGAGTGGGCAGAAGGTGAGAAAATGATTACTGGCAATACTTTTATCCATGAATAATAATATGAAGCTTAATTGTCTTAGAATAATAAATAACACCCTATTGGTACATTTTTATTTCCAAATATGAGTACAAATTAATGACAAGTACAGTGTTGCTTACTTGTAAGTTATTTAAAGGAAAGTGCAATCTATGTCTTCTCAGCAACAACAAACACAAGCACAAATGATGTGGATGCCTTGGCCAGTAGAATCGAGGTGCTGGTGACCAGTATAAAGAGACGCTCACAGCGTCTTTATAAAGATACTGACGGCAACAAAGGTCGTGCCAGGATCCGCCGCAAAATCAGGGAGGAGAAGGGGATCCTGACCTCTGTTGTGGAGAAATACAACAAAATAGTTCCAAGCACAGAAAGTCTTTGCATGGAAACCATTGTGTCTGGCGAGACAGCTTGGCCATGGCAGCTACCACACAGTGGTATGTACACTACTACTTTGAACAAATCGGACTGATAATGACACACAAACACAGAACCAGTACCCTCAAATGAGGATCTGTTACCCTACAGGACTTTAGACATTCTTTGACAGAGTACATATAACTAACTTCATGATATTGTCTATGTACAGTGCCTTGAGATAATGTATGTTGTGAATAAAATTGAATTCACTTCAAATCTTTGTAAAAAGAAATGCATTTGAGACTCTGTCGATCTAAGGACAAAGAGAAAGGCGTTTGACATCATCATGGCAGTAAGGAGACTGGAGGAGAAGAAGAATATTCTTGTTCTGGAGATGGACCACCACTGGAAATGGCTTTCAACTCGTGCAAAGACCTCGCAAGAGTTGTCCAGTCTACTTTCTAGTGAGACAGTGAAAAGTATGTCATTAAATTACAAAACAATGACTGCTGATAAACTAATATAGGTTTTATCTCATTTTTTTCTATCTGTAAGATTGGCCATGTGGCTTTAGTGAAGAGGGGTTGAAAGGTCTGCAGAGCATCATCCTGAGAAAGCAGCAGAACATCAGAGAGAAGAAGATGCAAGCTAGAGACTGCTACCTGCGACTTTTGTCTGACAATCATCCGGCTTCTTGCACAAGCCGGATGATTGTGACAGTGACTCGGACAGTTCTGATGATGCACTGTAATTGTACCCGTTACCGCTGCTCCACTTTCTTGTGCCAGTGGAATTACAAATGCTACTGTAGGTTGGTCACGTGATGCCCTCTGGCCCAAAAATACTTCTTACCATTGCAACAAAACAAATGAGCCATGGTAGCATGGTTTCCAGCAGGAGTGTTTTAGAAAAAACGGACAAAATCTCCTTCATTTCTAGTATTACTATAAGTAGTATTATTATTTTTATATAGACAGCAGATATGAGAGGACAGGGAAGACTGTTTACAAAGTATCAGGGGATGCAGCTCATATAGGTTAAATCAATAAATAATAATAATAAATAGAATAAAAGATTCTATAAAATACACCATGGCTACTCACTTCCTGCAAATTTCACCAAGAACAATCTGTTTGAAGCAAATATTCTCTGGTCCAGCCTTAGCTAAAAATACACAAAGACGGAATCCATTGGCACGTTGAACCATGCGTGGTTCACTAACCAGCCCGTTTGTAACTGGTATCCTACCGACAAAGTTACCTGCACTTCATGTGCTTAACAGAGTTTAGCAGTTTAGATAACATACTGTCCAGCTGTTGTGACTTAATGAACCACTGTTACGACCCCAGGGTTGTGACTGCTTCTTCCCTGTGTGTATGTGTCTGCGTGTGAGATGGGTTGCAGGTGTGCATGGCCTATGTGGGTGAGTCTAGGGTGGATCCTGGGAGCTGATTGGTCCTGCACAGGAAGGACTCTGAATAAGAGGCCTGATCATCCCAGCTGCAGCGGACTTCCTCAAAGCACTCACAGCAAGACTGCCAGCAGACATTTTGTACTTGATTTTAATAAACTGGTTAAAATGCTTTGTTTGACTTGTTGCTGGTGCTTTCTTGGGAGTTGACAAGGGGAGTGTCATTATTTGATGTTGTGATCAGGTTTTCTCCTAGGCCTGGTCGTAACAACCACAGATACTTGTTTATGTTCTCTTTTGAATGAGTATAGGGGAACTCATCCTGTATATAATGTATATACATACATGGAAACAAGCATATACTGTAATCATGTACATTCAATATATATTTCCTTTGCACCATTTTGATTATTTATAACTTAAAGAAATACTTGACTTATAGATATTTGATCATATTGTTGCTATATGTATTTTGAGTTGTACACCATTATCTGTATCATGTTTTCTTTTGTATGTAATTAACATTGATCAAATGATTACAAGTCCATTGTACTAACGTGTATTACTGGAACATGTTTTTATATTTACTTGATTCAGTTAAAGTTTGATAGTGATGTTTGGTATCAATTGTCCTTCATGTAGGTCATCACTTTCATTCAAACACATTTTAATGTACCTGTATTTATTCAAGAGGAAGGACAATAAACTTCAACTTTTCAAATACCCTGAGTCATATATTCTTTGAAATATGCCATGAAATGAGACATTTCACATTTTACAATCACAGTCGATAAAACACCTTCTGTTACAGTTTTTCTTGATTGCTAAGACACATTTCTTGAAAGCTGCTCTCTCTTTTCTCTAAACTGTGAACACAAAACCCAATTTTCAAGCTACATTCACAAAACCTCAGACTCTTCTTTCAAAACCAAACTTTCACCTCAAAACAGTTCAATCTGTGCTCAAATCTGAACTTTGTTGTCGAATCTTAAAAACACTACTGAACAGTCACTCAACACTATGTAGAAAAATAGAAAACACAATGCTCAGGACATGAAGCTGGAGAAATAAATGTTTATTGTTCACTGTAGGCTAAATGCATGTTGCAAAACAAAACACCTGTGCATTTAGAATATAGATTATATAATAGCACAGAAATCTTTACACGTAGCACTTGTAAAACAAACAGAAATCTTATGCATTTGTCACTTGTCTACAGTAAGCCCATGTAAAAATAAAGTACACAAATATACAAATAAGTGCATTACTCAGCCACATCATCATGTCTCCGTACTGGGTCAGGCCACAGGACTTCATCCACATCACAGGCCACATGTTGTCTGGCCAGGCAACGGGGTAAAAACCTCTGGCATGCTGTATCCAGGCTGTTTCATGCACAGTCTGACACGATCAACAGTAGAGAGGCTGACACTGTTGATACCCTCAACATTTACATGGTCCTCAATGATCTTCTGCTGAATTTCACTCAGTTTAATGGCGTTGTTCTCACGGACCATATCAACAATTAGGGTCTCTTGGTGTGGGGAGAACATAGCTGTCCTCCCACCCCCGTGTGGCAGTCTTTCAATTCTACAACAAGAGAACATGCAGTTACAAAAGATATACATGGAATACTAGGCCTACAACAGTTAGACCAACCCTCCATTACAATACTACAGTACATTGGTACAGTGATGTACAGAAACATGTACTTACTTACAGTATACTGTGGTACAGTATATAGTATGTCATACAGTAATTGCTGTCAACATTTACAGACTGTACTATAATGTCAAAAAAGGTAATTACCTGTTCTCTTCTCTAAATCTTGGGATTATGGTGGACACAGTGAATCTACTGATGTTTGGTTGTAGCCTTTGTCCGGCCTCCCTCATGCTCATACCATGGACAAGAACATGGTCAATCACAGTCGCTCTGATTTCATCAGATATCTTCACTGACCTCCTCGACCTCCTCTCACACAAACTCTTCCTCTCAGATTTCTATCCATCATAGGGCCTCACAAACCAGTGCTCTCTGAACTGGCTTATATGTTCCCTCACATCATCAGCCACAAGTGTGATCAGTTTTGAGTTGTTGTCTTCACGTGGTGACACTTGTGCTTTAACTGTGTTTGACTTGTGTCACCTGTGCTCACCATTATGCAGCACAGGTGCATCACAATGAAAATGTGTTGGCAAGTTGTGTCTAAACAGGTGAAAAGTGCTTATGGTTTTGACAAAAGACTGATTGATTCAATCAGTGGGTTCAGGCAACTGAGCATTTGGTTCAGACAATAGGGTTTAGTGTTTTAACTATTGAGAAAAACTGTAACAGAGATATATGTATGTCTGTCTGTCTGTCTATATATGTATCAATGTATTTGTCTGTCTGCCTGTCTGTTTGTCGTCCTGGGGCTACATAGGCTATTCTTATTGTTGTACAATGGCATTTCTTCTTTAATCACGAGTCAATTGAAACAAAATATTTAAATAATTGTATATGAATTGCTCTCATGTGAAAATAGTAATATTAACAATAATAATAATAATCCATCCATCCATCATCTACCGCTCTATCCTCCACCAGAGGGGCGCGGGGGGTGCTGTGCCAATCTCAGCTACATGGGGCGATAGGCGGGGTACACCCTGGACAGTTGGCCAGTCCATCACAGGGCCACACACATATAGAGACAAACAACCATTCACTCTCACACTCATACCTATCTATGGTCAATTTAGGGTGTCCAATTGACCTAATCCCCATATTGTATGTCTTTGGACTGTGGGAGGAACCCGGAGAACCCGGAGAGAACCCACGCACACACGCACACACTGGGAGAACATGCAAACTCCATGCAGAAAGGCCCTTGTTCCAACCGGGGCTCGACCACTACGCCAACCGTGTGGCCCTACAATAATAATAACAGTAATAATAATTATGATAATAATAACAATAATAATAATAATAATAATAATAATAACAATAATAGTAATAACTGAAATACCAACAATAATAGGCGTGTCATATGTGCATATATAACCAAATCTTTTGGGGGAGCAAATGCTAATGTAGGTTAAATGCTTGCATTGGCTAATAAAACAGACTTTTTATTTCTACATCCTTTATTTTGATGACTATTTACATTAAAACTAAACAAAAATATATTTTTATATGGCCCTCAAAGTGCTGCCTGAAACTAGGTCTGGGATGGCCTGTGTCCATGAAATGAGAAAATCCAAATGTTGTCTCAAAGCTAAACCAAATACATCATTGGAAAGATCTCAGCCTGGTGAGTAACATGTATCATTATGAAGACTCTACATGGCTCCTACATTGAATGAATGACCTTTGAACCTTGGCCTTGTTCTATGTTTGAAGGGTTATAATTCAGCAACCAAAGTTCTACAGACATGGAACCAACTGTTATAGAGAGCGCTTGACCTTAGCTATCATGTGAATATAGTCCATCTATACAATTTTGGTCAAATATGGTTGAAATTTATTTGAACCAAATCTGATTACACACATATTGTAACTATCCCCTTCAACTCATTTGTGTACTCTCAATTCATTATTTGCATCTCTCAATTCTATGGAAAAGACTATTTTTGAAAGAAAACTACAATTCCCTAGGGGCGGGCCATACAGCTTGTTGCATACCATCACCACAATTGTAGTTTATCCAGTTGACATCAAAATAGGGTTGTAAAAACGCATTTACCAAATGTATCAAAGATGTGTAGTACAGCCAAATTACAAATGACACTGTATTTGGTTGAGCTATGTCTAGAATAACTACGTCATTTGTTCTATTTTAGATGGTTTAGCAAGTATTCTTGAAATATCCTTTTAGGTAGCCTAGCTAAGTTGGACTTCCGGTTTGCAACTACAGTTTTAATCGCAAAAAGCATCTAGTGATGTATATCTTGTACAGTCAAACCAGCAATTACTCTGCTTATACATGAAATATGCTACGTTAAAAAAGTGGACATGTGCACAAAATCTAAATCTTGATCAGTTTAAAATAAATTCAATCTGTGGCTAAGGATCATGGGTAATGTAGTAGTCAAAAACCACCGCCGTGGAGTTCTCAAGGACACTTTGGTGTTTTGAAGTTGAGGATATCATTAAAAGAAAAACTTCAAATGGGAATTGGCAGTAAGGAAAATACAGCCGGGCGTAGTGTAGTGAGAGTATGACAGCGTTTGGATCCGGAAATTGTATTTTGAAAGGGGGTTACGTCAGAATTAAAAACCGGATTGATAAGTATAAGTATAGCTTACAGTATTTTCATGGTTGAATTCAATATGTACATGATACATTAACCCTTATGACAAACATATAATAATCAACACATTGCTATATTTTTAGATATTTGACACTTATTATCATTGTTCATTTATTTGAAACTATATATTTCTTTATTCCTATGTTATGCTTATATAGCTATATACCTATATATGTATATTTATTATTCTTTTATATGTATTATTTGAACACTCTAATCTTATTTGGATATGAAAGCTTATTATTGGCTGATTGTCTGTTTGTTCCTAATCTTTCTTTATTGTATTTTCTAAATAGTTTATCATCACTTGCTATATTTGTGGAGCAATTCCAATAATCGAGCTCGTTAAGTAATGTATGAATGTACTGTTTGTGGATTTTGACTCTCAGTGTGAAATAAATAGGCTACATGCATGCATACAAACTATGACAACCTCAGTTAATGACAAATACAAAACGTGCTTAATGTGTGTCAACTGTCTGGAAGAAACACAAACATATACTGGGTACATGCACTGTGCCAACACTTAACTGAAGTTCAGCAAGCCTAAACACTCAATAGCCCTAGTGTGCTGGTACTTGAAGTATAAGAATGATGACTTTCTTACATGTTGAGCTTAATAAATGATTGATGTTTACCAGATGTCATTTAACATGGTTGATAGAACACAAGATCCATGAACACATTCCTTCAATAAACACAAAAGACACGTGTTGCAGCACAGTATTTGATTTGAGCTCAGTGTCAGTCATTTCTGTCGATTGTCTCTTTTCCCCTGCTGTGAGTAGAGCCCAACCAGTTAGGTTCAGCTAACTGAACCAGAAGGAGGAGGAGACTCAGGGGTGGCAGTGTGGTGTTGTTGTGCAAATGTGTTTGCAGGCTCCCATGTGTCATCCCAGGTTTTGCCACTGCAAAGTATCAGAACACAACAAGTTGTTATCAGACAGTGCAAACTTTAAGATCATGTTTAAACAAAGCAAAACAAAACACTCAAATGAATGGATTTCATTCATGATTAAGAGTGTTTTCATTTACAGACATTCAGTTTGTTGAAGTGGCTCAATGTAACTGAAGAGGAAATTGAAAAAGTCAACTTTTTCAGGGTCAGGGTCAAAAGGTCTGTTATGTGGTCTAATAAGGAGCTATGACATGAACACCTGAAGAAACAGAGTGAGTTTCAACATTTGAGTATTCTGTATTCTTGATGAGATTGAAAGAAAAACACCTTGGCCTGTAACACACAGACACATGACTTTTGTGCAATGTTTTTTTATTATGCTCTGCGTAAAAAAAAAGAAAAACACTAGAAAAGGTTTGAGGCTGTTTCAGAAAGCAGGAAACTCTGAGCCTAACAGCTAAAATACATGGGAAATGGATGTGGGACGTGTACATATGCAGGATGCAATGGGTTTGTTTGACCTGCTACAGTCAGTGGCCTGTGGTTGCTGCCAGCTTCAATGTGTGCATGTTGAGTTGAGCTAAGTCATAATGAAGTTTGTTCTGAAGGTTTTAGAAGCTTGGCTACTTCACTTGCCTTCTGGTACAATGAGGTATTTATCTTCATCATTTGAAACAGATTGTACTTGTTTTCTACACTGTTTGATGTCGGAGGGCTGCATAGCTGCACGTCGAGAAGAAAAAGACATGAGCTGTGGAAACATTCAGTAGGGTCGTGGCTCCAAAAGCCATGTAACACTTTCAATTAGATACTGTATAATCGGGCATGCTGCAGCAGCCATGTCACACCACATGCACCCCATGTATTTTCTCTCTCTCAAGTTGTCGGATTCAGGACTGAAACTCTGAGTTGGTTGAACCTGACGGAATTCATGTTCATGGTTGTTACGTCCCCGTTACAGCCCACGTGACAATGGTAAACAAAAAAAGCCTTCAGAAATGGATCTCTGATACTACCATTCTAATGCATGTATATGCAGATTGAGAAGATTTCTCTGTAAATAAAACAGTTACATTGGTCAAAAGTATCAATAACTTCACAATAAAGTTTGATTCTGTGTTCCATTAGTTAATCATGGAACATACTTACATTTCCTTGAATCAAGATTTGCTATTCACAGTCTATTTAAGAGAGTCATTGTTTCTTCTTCACTCAGAAATATTAACATATAGGCTTATCACAAATATGATTTGGATTGTATTTTTTCTTCATTGTATAAATTCTATTCTGGCGAACAGTGGGAACATTTACATCCTGAGTGAAAGAAACAAATAGTTAGTAACGCTTCACACCCATTTAGAATTTTAAAACTGAGATCTTACATTATATACACAATAAACATTGTAGTGGAACTTATAAAAAAAAGCACATGCATTATGCTGAGTTGAGAAATATAATCAAGAGATGGAATCAATGTTTTTATGGACTGAATCAATCAGGAAACAGCTTATGTGATACACAGAGAAACCAATGGTTTGTTGAAGAAAACCTGCCGGCCATCAGGTTCTGTTCACAGAGTCATGTAGTTTAAGGTAACTCTCCTTCTGGAAATGGAAATGGAGTTCCCTAAAATTCCCACTGCTATTCCTAAGTCTTCTCCTCTTCCTCATCTTTCTTACTGCTTCTTCCTGCCCTGTTATCCTTCATGTATTCTAATATCGCTGCTGACACTGCTCTCATCCTCACTGCAAAATGCTGCTGGAATAGGTTCCTACAACCTATCTACCCCAGGCACTACACCTCTTTTCCCCACAATTGTGAGGATAGCTCTCAGCTACCATGGGCTCACCAAGTTCAAACAGGAGGTGCAGCAAATACATGACACATGTGCTACTTTTGTTATGGTCCTACAAACATGCTGCAACACTTTCTTGGACTCTTCATGAAACAGTAGTGGAGATAGAACAATTGTGTATGAAGTCTTAGCACATAGAGCAAGGCAACCAGCACACTTTCACTTCTTCTTTCCCCTACACACACACAGAGATAAGGAACAATCATTTGAGCTGTTCATACAACCACTGGATAGTTGTATCTTTGAAAGGCAAGAATGACTCACTGAGACAAACAAGAAACCAAATGAAGAATATAGAAAATGAACATGCTATAAAATCTTACCTCATGTATCCTTCTCCCAGAAATTGAGCCAAACTGGAATATTTTCTGTCTACTACATTTTCGACAACCTAATATGAGGAAAAGAGAAGAAAAGTTTATGAAGCCATGAATGCAATGCTTTGTAGCTTCATCAAATATCAAAGTACTGACTTTTTAGTCAAGAAGTGGATTTATGTTAGGTGATCTGTATTCTCTTTTGTCCTTTGTTTTCGCCACACTGCAAGATGAACCGCACTGGGTTTTCATAGGACTGAAGTCACATTGTCAAAACTCTTCATAAACTTAATGTTTACTGTTTTCATAACTGTTAAAACATATTCAAAACACTTAGAGTTCTTGAATTTCTGCACTAACCATGTTGAAATATATATATGTAGAAAATATCTTAGTATAAATGAATCCAAGATAAAATGAAATAATCATTCCAAACAGCTGCCAAATCCAGGAGAGAGGAAGGACTAGAAGCGTCACATTCCTGTACAGTATAAATCATTATACTACACGTGTTGCTTTGTTGTGTAATTATTATAGTTGCAGCCCTGGAATTTCATCAACTTGTTTTTGCTTTCAAAAGTACTGTAAATGACTTGACACAGAGATATAGACAAAGGAAATGGAAGCAAATGAAATAATATTCTTAACGTGTAACAAATAGTTAGTTGATCCTACGTGTCAAAAACTGAGATCATACATTATATACACAATAAACATTGTAGTGTACTTGTACATGCATTATGCTGGGCTTTTGCTGGACAATGAATGCGCTTCCATGCCAATTCTTTGATGGACTGAATCAATGAGGAAACGGCTTATGTGATACACAGAGAAAGTAAAACATTTGTTTTCCTTTGCTTGGTGCGTACCTTTACTCAGTTTCTGCTAGTTGTTACAATGTGTTACGTGTGACAGAGCGTGTTTTCTGGCTGAGAATTGTTGCCAGTGTTTTGGTCCAACAAGCTGATTTTGACGCATGAAATGTTTTGCTGCTTTGAGAGGTGAGATTAACTGTTTGGACAAGATGCATTTTGGTAATGCGACTGCATGTGGCTTCACTACTGATCACTGCAAGTTAGCAAAGACAAGTCAGAAATCAACATTAATCATGTCTCTGGTTAATGTTAATGTAAACTGTGGCCGCTTCAGAGTGCCAACCAACACTCAGGTCATTAAATATAGAAGAATAGAATATTGTGTACTGGATCCTGATTCAATGACCCGAATGAAGCCTGGCTTTTCCAACCAATAATTGCCCAAAGTCAAATGAGTCTGGGAGCCAATTTATTAATGCATGCAAAACAAAACTTACCCTTTTTCTTCTTAAGCCCCTCCTTCTTTAACTGGGAGTCATTTCCTCTCTTCCTCTTCTTCATTGCTGCAACAGTGGTAGAGGTAGAACAAGAAGAAGAAGAGAGAGACGGACAAGGGACAAGGTTCAGGACAAATACAGTCTCCTAGGTGTGGTCACGTTGCTCCATGGCGAGGCTGCTGTGCTGCTCCTCGTCCTGGCTGTGGCCCATACCCTCGACGGGGCTGTCACCCTGCTCCATGGTGGGGTTATCAGGCTCTGCTGATGGGTCAGTGTTGGGCTGCGGTTCTGTTGAGGTCATTCAAATATATTTTTAAATTCTTCTCAAATGAAAACTCAAATATATGTTTCAAACAAAGGCATTCTGAACAAAAAATCTTGCTCTTACCCTTAGTCAAAAGAAATTCATAAGCCCTCCTCATCTTCTCCAAGAAGTTTTTGGTGGTAGATGTGAGGGGCAAATGGGTTATTATGTCAGCTACCCACTTGTTAGAGGCCTTCTTGTCTTTTTTTCCCATAAATAAAATGGGCTTGTAGCCTATGGCCTCAAGTTTTCGCACCTGAAAGAAAGTAACCAGTTGGCACACATTAGTTAAACCCATAGCATGATTGGACACTTTAGTACTGTAGCAAGCATTTAATGGCAGTTAATGGAGTACAGTGGAAGAAAAGGAGCCGCAACTTGTTTGATTTAGATCAAATGAATAAAAATGAGCCTTTTCACTTACTGCAATACGGGCTGAATCAATAATGCGGCCAACATTCCGGTTTGGGACGATACCTTGACCCCACTTGCTGTCCAATGATGCTGTCTTTTCCTTCAACTTCTTCTTCATTGACAGGCTCACATAACACATGCTGCAAGTTTTGAGGCTTGCAGCATTGAGTGTCTGGCAAGATGGACAGGGCCTGAACTTTGGACGTGTCATGACACACACTGATATAAACAAAAACAAGACAGATAACAAGATATTTTTTTACAGACAAGAACTTAATACTGACAGAAAGATACACAAACAGCAACAGAAAGACTGACAAGTACAACACAGCACGGGCAGGATAACAAGACAGACAGACGTGGCTCTAAAAAGTGCCTTTGGTTTGCGTTTTAGAAACGATGCTTCAAGGAGGGACAAATGGAAGAAGACAATTGAAGGACCTGTTGGAGAGAAAACACTTTGAACCAACTATTCAGAATTGAACAGCCTAGATTTGACATCTGTGTTCTCCTCATCAGAACGTTGACATCATACTTAAGACTACCAACATACTGACCGTTCACACTAGTCATTTCAATTCAATTCAATTCAAATGGGCTTCATAGGCATGCAGGTTTAAATAACAATGAATCACTACTCTCCCTCTCCATTTATCATATGCTGGACTGCTAAATTATAAAGCAATTATGTATAGCCTATATTCTATTCTATTTACATTGTACTATTTTACTATGACTGTGCCCAGAATGATTCCATTGTGCTAGGGACCACAATGGAAATGAGCCTATGGGCTTTATTGTGTCATCCCTGACTATTTTGTATTTGAATCTATGACACACAGAGTGCTTGATTCATACTATATCAATAATGGTCAAATCAAATCAATCAATCCAAACTTTGACCCAGTAAGCCAGTGTACAAATGGTTATGACAGTTTCATGTCAGTCTTCTACAGCCCTTCAAATGAAGTGGTGGGCCTACGTATATAACATAAAGTTGAATTGAGCACGGAAAAAGCATCATGTGCTAACTACTGGCTTACAGCATCACGTGTTAGCTAACCCTACGTGCATTTGGTGCAGCAAGTTATACCTCAATGTCTTCAATAATTCACAGTTACACCAAATGACTACCCTGCTCTCCTAGAGATGCTAACAACAACTTCTTTTCTTCACCTGACACATTTTAAGGCGTACATTTAAGTATTTTATCTCCATATGTCACCTGTCTAATTCATTTCATTAATTCATCGATCAGCAGTATAGCCCCGTATTCATCAGCACACAACGGACTGCGGTCTCCCCGACTCGGTCCCGTGGCGTCATATGCAGACGTTATGGGAGCTCTATAGAAGTCAACCTGACTACCCCAAGCGTTGAAAATTGACGCTAAAGGGGTACCCAGTACGTTAAGAACTGACGCGAGGGGACGCTGCCCGATCGTCACGCATGGGACGACTTGGGAGTGAGACCGTGTTGGTCCTGAAGACAGAGACGTCCATCCCCAATTACACAGTGCGACCACCTGGAGAGCTTCTTGATCCAGGAGAGAGCCTTGACCTGTCTGCTGCAAACAGAGAACCACTCTCATACACAAGTCCAACGCTGATGTGTCTGCCATGGTTGTCAACCTCCTCTGCAAGGGCTCTGCAAAGCTCTTGGTGTAGAAGAACAAGCTGAAGCTATTATACACCTCATCCAAGTCCAAAGGCCACAAAGCTACAGCATAGCTACTGTCAGAGTGGGAACAATGATGCATGTGTGCTGCAGGTAAAGGGTTTTCTAGTCTTCTAGTCTAGATGACCACTCAAACCCCATCACACACACTTTCATACAGCACATCTATGTGCAGCACATTTTTCTATCTGCCAGCACAGACGGCAGAAGCAGGAATCAAACCCCCAACCCTTACGTTGAAAGACGACTGGCTCTACTACTGAGCTACAACACCTCTGGACCTGTGGTCCGATACAAACCACTAGAATGAAGAAGTGTTCTAGAACAGCAAAGTGTCTAAAAGAGCCTCAGTGACAGCAGGTGGTCACATGTCAGCCAAAGAGAATCAGAACAGCCAAAGTCACTGAGATGGAAAACACGACGAGACACGACAGGTTGAGACAGCACAGGCTGCAGTTAGCTGTGGAGACCACCTGCTGATCTAAGTCACTGAGGAAATGCTTTATGAAGAGTCTGCAGTGTCTGCCTGTGACCACAGTGACATTGGATGTTATCCCTACAGATGCAAACCAGGGTCAAGGATGATATCCCTGTTCAGGAGGCTCATTCTTCTGTACAGGAAATAAAAAAGTACACACAGGAGTTGTTGATGAGAGGATGGATCGTAAAGTCTCAGTCCCCGTACGCCGCACCTGTGTGAGAGAAAAAAAGGACCCTAGTCATTACGTCTTTGTATCAACGACCAACAAACACCCTCTCCCTCGCATGCAGGACTGGCTTCACTCACTTCTCTCTTAGATCAGGGCAAAGCCTACCATCAAGGCTTCACTGCTCAGGGTTCCAGGCGCCCCGTGGGTCTGTATGAATGGATCAGAACGCCCTGTGACACACTGAGGGATGACCTGCAGGCATATTGCAAGTATTCTGTTTATTGACTTTGCACAGAAGATTTATGTCGTCGCTTCATAAAAACTGTGAAGAATATTGAAGCTGCACTGGTTTATGGAAAATGTTCATTGGTAATGTGCTTTATGCTGTTTAATGGTACAATGTTATTGTGTTTCTAACCAGAGGCTTTTGCACTGAAAATGTTTGAATGTGATGAGTGTAATCATTACAGACTTTACTGTAAATGTAGTAAACATTATGTTTTTTTTAAGTGACCCATTAAAAATGCAAACACATAATAAGTTGAAAATAGAAAGAAATTGGACAGTGCAGTGTGGTTTTTATTATTATTTATTTAACCTTTATTTCTCACTGAGACACAGGCTCTCATTTCCAAGAGACAACTGTCAGACAATCACAGAACAACACAGTTACAGACAGACAGCACAACAATAAAGGAAATGTCCAAAATGTCACGTGAACAAACACATTCAAACACCGTCTCCAGTGACTCTAAAATCTAAATGTTAAATGTGTCCTCTGGGTACAGGAAATCAAAACTGTACCAGTGCAGAATGGTATGACATTATGAGAATGAACACACTTCACTAAGAACATGGTTCTTATTTCCTAGGTTTAACTTCTTGGGGAGCAGGGTTGCTTAAATATTTGTGGCCCACGTTGCTGAGATAGGAGTAGAGAGATCTGGTCCTCACGAAGAACCCAGGACCCTCCTGGTTTGAAGAATGGACACAAAGACCTCATCAATGACTGGGAAGAGGAAGATGAACTCTAACTTCCAAGTCTGTGTTGCTCTGAAGGTCCGTCAATCTGACCTCTGACCTCCAATAACATGATCATACATGGAAGGAAACACCTTTCTAGTAAGATTTGACCTCCTTGACATTTGGTAGCGTGGTTCAGTACATTCAGAACATGTTTAAATCCAGGCTTTTCCACCTAAGGTCACTTTTCTGATGCTACAAACACGTCTATAGCACTAGTTACCGCTTTAGTGCAAGTTGAATTTAGAGCAAGTTTTGCTCCAAATGAGGACAGAAGAGTTATCTGTGTTAACAGAGTTGTTTTCAGAGTTATGTCTACGACCTCATGATGCATGTGGAGACGTCCTGTGCTTTGCTACTCACACATAACATGGTTTACACACCATGACAAGAACATTGTTGACAACATTCACAGGGGAACACAAAATATTTCCATACCAGTGATTTCAGAGAATTCTATTGCATTTATGACATATATTATCTCAAGGCACTGTACACAGACAACATCATGGAGCACTACAGACTACAGACCCAGCCAGGGACCAGTTCATCCGAGCCATAACCCCCAGGAGGCTGCGCATTCAGACCCATCTCGCCCATCCCCGCTCCTTACAAGAGGCTTTGGAGCTGGCTCTGGAGAGGGGGACTGTGGAGGGCGGGACCAAAGCGGCCCTGGAGAAAGTGATCCTACGGTGAGAACCGCTGCATGCGCTGACATGACGGAAGTGATCCGGAGTGCCACACGCCCTCCCCAACGCCCCCTGCTCTGCTGGGGATGCGGACACCCTGCCCGTATTGGATCACAGCCCCATTCTCCCTGCACCTACTATCCCACAGACAGTGACTGACCCCTTCCCACCACACACACCTTTGACTACACAGGGGCATAGCCCCACCCTCCCATTCTGCTCTTATCAATGAGGCCGAATGAAATAAATCAGGTTGTTCAACTCCAGGAAAGTCTCAGAGACATTAAGTCCTGGATGACCTGTAACTTTCTACTTTTAAACTTTTATACTCGGCCCTAAACACCTCAGAGAAAAACTTTCTGATCACATTGTCACTTTAGATGACATCACCATGGCTCCCAGTTGTGTCCACTGTGTGGAACCTTGGAGTTACTTTTGACCAGGAAATGTCATTTGATTCACACATAAATCTCATTTCAGTGTAACCTGGTTAAGAATCCTTACTAAAAAAGATAATGAATAATTAATGAATTATAAAAGTTCATATTTGGTTAAAATGTTATTAAAAGTGTATTAAAAATGTAAAAGGAGTAGTTCATAAAGGTTAAATAGGTTGATAAAAGAGTATGGTGTAATAAATGACATAAATATTCATGTTTAAATATTTCATTTTATTTTGATGGGGAGAGAGGAAGTTCTGATTGAGAAGAAGCGTGATCCTGGTCACTGATTTGATTAAGGTGTGATTGACAGGTTCAGACCGGAGGTGAGCGAGTGAAGAGTGTGTGGTTTTTGGGGTAAACTTGACAGAGAGAGCGAGCGACGACGACGTGAGTGTGAAATTTTATAAAGATAATAAGTTAAGTGTGTAGTTTTGCGTGTCTAAGAGATTGTCTGCTCGACTCTCGGAACCTGGACATTGAAGCTACTGTTGTTTTGGTGTACAGTTTGAGAAGTTTCAGCGCGGAACTTCTATAATAATATAAAATGTAATTGTGTTCATTTATTGACTCCTTCACATAAATATCATGTGTTCATATTTCTGCTCAACTGGATTAAAATGGCGGCTGTGTTTTTTGTTTACCCGTTGCCATGGTGAATCATAGTATCAGAGCTCCATTGATGATGGCTTTTTTCATTCCCAACGCACACGCTGAACACAGAGTGAACTGAACTAATGCTGATCAGCTGTTGTGAAACCAAAAACTGGTCAATCTAGAGTTAAGGTTTTAACTCAGAGTTTGTTGAACCTGCTTTCTGAAACAGGCCCTGGTCTCAACTCTGGATTGTCACGGTGTTGAGTTTCTAATAGACTTCCCTAAACTTCTAGATAAGAGAGCTGCTCCAGCTGCACGGGAGCTGCTGAGGGAGCTAATGCCAGGGGAGTGGCTAACTGACTTAGCTTCTATGGTGCGAAGCTGAGTTTCTACCTCACTAAGCCTCACCTCCAGTATCTTTATCACTAAAGGAGGCAGAGGAGTAACTCAACATGTGGCACACAACACAGGAGAGAGCAGGAGAAGGAGAAGCCATCGCTGCTAAGCTAACTTGTCACGCTAGCAAAGAAAAACCACAGTACGTGAATCGTGAGAGTGAAAGTTAGAGTTTAAGTAGCGGGTGAAAGTATTAAAGGCGACATAGAATGCTTGTATCACACATATATGTTAGTTATGGATGTCTACTTACATATATTAACTTGTTTTCATGATTAAAAACCTCCTAATCGCTGCAAACGAGCCGATCAAAATATCTCCTCACTGACGCTCTCGTCAGCCGCGCTGTTTCAGACCAAACAGTTGCTGTGATTGGCCAGCCAACGAGAGCTTTCCTACTGTCCTGTGATTGGCCAGGTACCTGGAAGTGACGTAATAGATAGGCCAGCTCTCAGATACACAGCTCCCCCTCTGGCACGGTGGATGCTCTGCATCTCAGCAGCTACAACGAGACTAGTTCTTCTTCTTCTGCGGTTGAATGTACGCAACCGGATGTGCCCGGACTAGTGCCCGCACCGGGAGGCGCTACGGTGGTGAGGATTTCTGATGACGACATCAAATTAAGGAAGTGTCGATCCGCTTCGCAGAGCCCAGGAAAACAATACAACACTATTTTCTCAGCAGTGGCTGAACTGTTTGTTCTGAAACTTTAGGGTTTCATAAACGAGGTCATGACGCAGATACACACACAAACGCAGCGTTAATTGGAGCTTCCGGTCTATGTCACCTTTAACCAATTTACAAAACGAGTGCTTGTTCAGTTCATCGATCGTAACAGGAGATCAATCACAGAGAGAGCAGGAGACACAGCGTAACACCGGTGGAAGAGTATGGTGTTATATTTGGGCCACATTCATGAAGGAACAATGTGAGACTTTGAGCACAGAAAAATGTATTTTGCAAGCTTAATACATGTATTTGCATGTTTGCAAATATTCATTTTAACAGTTTAATCAATTTTACTCATATGTCCTCTCACATCTCAAATCTCAACCTTCTGTGCACGCTCATCTTTACCCGAGTGCTCGCTCATCTTTACCCGAGCACTCGCTCATCTTGGCACAGCGTTACAAATGTGCCACAAAATCAACCAATGAGAGACTTTATAAATTTAGACTGGCTGTATTTGTCTCCAATCACAACGCTTCCATAACAAGATATTCATGAGTGACACTGGCACATTTATAGATTGTTGAAAAAGTGACCAGAATGATTTCAGCACAGTGACAGTGACACTGAACAGCTCATCTGCCGTGGATCATGGTTCTGATCACTTCCCCTTTGACCTCTCCTCTCTAAAGTGCAAATACAGTCATCATAGAGTAAACTTACTGAGGAAAAATGACCATCATGCAACTGTGCCCTTTTATCAAAAACAGCAGCACAAAGGTTGTGGGTTTGTGGGTTAAGGGCAAGACCCTTCACCTTGTGTTGCTCCTGACAGTTTATTATAGTTATTATATCTGGAAAGTATTTAACACTAATTAGCTAACAAATATTACAGATACAGAAATATGGTGTTCCTTCCCCATAATAATACAGTTCATTTCATGCCAAAAACACACCAACATTAATAAACAGGAACCAGGTGGAAAAACCATGTAATTCCCATTTTAGTAGGAAAGCTCTTCTTTATTATGTTGCTTTCAGAAGATCAAAGACTTATTGCTCTAATCATTTCCAGCAGACTGTACACTGAGAGGTGTAATGCTGCCCTCCACTGTTCAAAGTTCTGAAGTTTGCAATCACTGTTCTAAGTTCTCAGTCTCATCTTCTTGTCCTTCTTTGTTGCATTCAAAACACCTTAAAGAAAATTGCCTTAATGGCAAGATGACAATGCTTCTCAATATTAAATAATGATTATAGTGAAAAACCTGAGCGCCCCAGGTCAGCCTGTTGTCCTTTGAATATACTACATGAAAAAAGCGTTTTAATTGTCCCGGGAAGTCCAAACTGGCAGAGACCATCTGCATGTCAAAGTAACATCCATCATGTTTATTATGTGCCAGCATCAAAGCTCCTCTTCAAAGACTTCTCTAGTGTTCCATGTCACCTGGAAGGAGTTCGTACATTACAAGATAACCTCTAGTGCTCCACATCAGTTGGAACTCACACGGTTGCATTACTGCTCTCTCTTCTAGTCTTACTTAAAAAAGAACGAATTTCACAACCATGTCACTGGAAAGAATCATATCTTTCTTGATTGGTGACTGTTGTGGAGCACTCAGTCCTCTGTACAAGCGATTGGTAGACAACATCTTTCCAGCAAACCAAAAGAATGGGCTAGTAAAAGCCAACATGGAGAAGCTGACATTCTATGCCTTGTTGGTTCCAGAAGAGCTTCATACAGGTATGTGTGCATAGCAATGGAAGCGCTGGACCAGCTGCTGATGGCCTGTCGCTCTCAGAGCATCAACCTGTTTGTGGAGAGTTTCCTGAAGATGGTGCGTGAGGTGCTAGAGTCGGACAAACCTAGCCTACAGATCCTAGGAACCAATTCGTTTGTGAAGTTTGCCAACATACAAGAGGACAACCCCTCCTACCACCGCTGTTACCATTTTTCTGTGTCACGTTTCAGTGACATGTGACACTCTAGCGACGAGGACCCCGATATCTGCTTCAAGATTCGCATGGCAGGTATCAAGGTGAGGATGACGGTGAATGACGACCTACAGGCCAATATCTGGGACCCTGAGCTCATGGACAAGATTGTCCCCTCTCTACTTCTCAACCTGCAGAGTGGAGAATGCACACAGAACCACTCCCCTTCGCTGCTGTGGATGTCAGAGAAAGAAAAGAGTGGCTTGGTGGAGTTGACAGAGTGCTGCTTTAGGGAGCTTCTGAGACGAGCTGCCTATGGCAAAACACTTATTAGTCTCATGGATTGGCATGACAACAGCTCCAAGCTCCTCAGCATGAGCAGCATCCTGGACATATCTGTGCTCAAGATCAAAGTGGTCAAGTGTTCCAGACAAGATAAGTTATTCATGAAAGGTCACGGCCAGCAGCTTTACCAACACATCTACTTGGCGTGCAAGGAATAGAGCAATGGTAGGCAGCATTACGAGAACCTTTTTGCTTTGTTTGCCATTTTGAGTGTGGAGCTGGCAAATCCAGAGGTGGTTCTGGACCTCGTTCGCCTGACAGTTGCATTGCAACTGCAGGACCTGGTGCCAGGTTGCAGGACCTGGCACTGTCAACTGACGAGGATCTGCCTATTAACAATCGCTGTGCTATTCATTCCCTGACTGCCGCTAACTTCAACCTTATTTGCCAGCTCACCACTATTCCACCCTTTAACAAGCATATACATGAGGTTATTAAGGTCAGACAGGTAAATAACCCTCACCTTTTACCCGAGGGTGTCTTCACGAACAACTCCAAGCTGCCTGCCTCACTGGAGAATGTGGAAGGGGATGTTTTATTTCTCCAGTCAAAAATCTCTGAAGTCCTTGGGGGTGGTGGTTATAACACATAGAGACTTTCTATACCTTTCATTCCTCAGTACACAGATGATGATCATCTGTCCATTGGTGAAACTGTCTCACAGGTGGAGTTACAGTCTAGAAATAGTCCAGAGAAAGAAGAGAGGAGAGTGACAGAGGAGATCACATTCAAAGCCTTGAAAAATGTCATTGTGGGCAGTGTGGATATGGAGGAGCAGGACAGGGAGTGGAGGAGACGAGTGATGGAGAAGTTTCAGAAGGCCCCCTTTAAGGAAATAGCTGCACATTGTGGTCCATTGTGGTCCATGTATAGGAGACTAAATCAAATCTTAGAGATTACAATTAGACCTCCACCCAGTCCTGCTGGAACCATGTTATCAAGTCATGGCCAAAGTCAAAGATCATCTGTAGAAAGTCAACTAAGGTGATGAATAAGTATTGTACACACTTTAATGGCTGTAAAGTTGTTAACCACATCATTTACAAGAGATATTCAGCAATAACAAATGTTTTAAAACATTTTTTTAACTTAGTCCTCTGAAATGACAATTATTTCACTCAGCGGGCAGAACTTCAGGCCATCCTGAACAAAAAAGTATTATAAATACTACTTTTTTTTTCTTTTTTTTTACCAGTGCCATTATTACTATTATTTCGAAACATTATATAAGCCCACAGCAACATAAAGTCATAGAAAGGCTATTAAATAATGCAGAAGCCTTTTTTCTGGGTGCAATGAGCCTTTGCGCTGTGTGAGGGGGGCGGGGTCAAGAGTCCAGCTGCCTGAATCCGACAGGACCATGACCCAGAGACGAAGAAAAAGATTAATGACACTGTATCGGAATTATGTCCAAAAGACTGAAGCCACCCGGCGCCCAAGGAAGGAAAAGAAGGAAAGAAGAGGAAGAAAAACGTGAAAAAGATAGAGGTACAGTAATGTCAATGTGATGAAGTTCATGAAATTACTAGTTTAATGCATCGTAGTTACCGTTGTTGGAGCAGAGTGTTAGCTCGTACTTCAGACGATAGCGACATTGTTTAATAATCAATAAATAGCTGAGTCGACGTTTGTTAATGTTACTCCACCTTAAATTCGTCAGGGACGTTTGGAAACTTAACGTTAGGCCTGTTCAGGTGTTATTTTACAGGTGTCTTTCCTGCTTGTATGTCAGTTAAAATGCTTTTAGTTGTCCGTCCCCTTTGTAATAAGGTGGTTGTAAGCCTTTGGTTTTATGTGTCACAGTTTATGTTTGTTAAAGTTTACATCAGTGTTAAAGTGCAGTTAAAGTGTATTACTGTTACTATTTCATATCTTAGCTGTCCCATATCATTCATAGGCTATATATACATATATATTCATTTCACTGCACTTTACTGGTTTTTGCACTCTGGTTAGACTGAATTGCATTGCAATGACAATAAAGTTGAATGAATCTCATCACATTTTCATTATTAGTCTATATTAGTCTCATGTATAGCACACCAAGCATCTGTTTTTTTATTCAAATGTAACATGCAGTCGTCACATATACTTCTCTTCTCTCTTTAGATGCACTTTTAAAATATTTCAGTACCACCCCCAGTGACACAGCATCAGGTGCTCCTGTCCTTTTTTTTTTGCCAACATTCTTTTTATTGTTTTTCACAACATAAAGAAATACAATCACATGTATTGAACAAACATGTCAACCGCACCCCATCCCATCCCAATTGTTCCAATTTTTGGTTGGGGAACTAAATAGTTATAGTCCATTATATAGGCGTAAACAACAACAAAAAACAACAAACATTACTGTATAATTGAATATTACAGAGGGCCACTGTTCACACGTCTCCAGGTTCTTCCATCATATGTGGCAAATCTATTCGTGATATATAAGAAATAAAAGGGTCCCAGATGTGATGGAAATGATGCTCTTGTTGTTTTAGTGTGAAGGTGATTTTCTCTAAGGGCAGAGTGGTAGATAGCTCAGTAAACCACCTGCTGATTCCTGGTCTTCTGGTATTTTTCCAGGATAGAGCTATTATTCTTTTTGCAATTAATATACTCAAATCTATAAATAATCGTTTATTTTTTTTTATTTTCAAATTCTCTGGGTACAAACCTAATATAAACAGCTGTGGGATTAAAGGTAGTTGAATATGTAAAATATTTTGAATATATTGTTTTACTTCTTGCCAGAATTTTTGTATGTCTGTACATTGCCAAATACAATGGAAAAATGTCCCCTTTTCCCTCTCACATTTGATACAAATATCAGGAATAGCACTATTATATTTATTTAGCTTTTCTGGAGTTATATACGATCGCATCAACCAATTATATTGCAGTAATTTTAGGCGGGTGTTAGTAGTTCTTGATTGTGCTTTAGCACATGCCTCTTCCCACTCAACCACCGAGATGTTTTCCTGTAGATCCTCTCTCCATGCCCCCAGCCGTCCCATAGATGTTTCTGCACATCCATCCACCAGACATTTATACATTTTGGAAATTAGACCCCTCCCTAAACAATTCGTATTCATTAGTTTCTCTATAACAGACATTTCAGGGATATCTAATGTTTGATTTTGTTGTGTTCTAATGAAATTTTTTAACTGTAGATATTTGAAAAAATGATTACGGGGTATATGAAATTTATCAACTATTTCTTCAAATGACATCAGCACCTTTTGCACATTGTACAGATCTCCTATTTTCCCCAGCCCCTTCATGACCCAAGATTTAAATCCCCCGTCTGCTTTTCCTGGTGGGAAGGAGTCATTCCTCCATATTGGGCTGAAGACAGAGAGAGAGGACGTTTCTTTAAGATATTTTTTAACTTGATGCCACACTACAATCATGTTTTTCACAATAGGATTTTTTGTAGTCTTTTTAAGGATTTTAGTGCTTGCTGAATATAGGTATGTAGGGAGGGGCAGACTTAGCTGGAGTTCCTCCATTTCTTTCCAGAAAGGAGCATCTCTTTCTGTGAAGTAGAATAGCAATGTTCTCAGTTGTGCTGCCCAATAGTACCAGAGTGGGTTGGGACATTTCAGTCCCCCTCTGTCAAAAGGTAAGTACAGTAGTGATAGTCGTGTTCGGGGACGTTTATTATTCCACAAAAATCTGATAAACAATCTTTTTAGTTGAGTGAACAGGTTACTTGGAGGAGGAAGTGGAAGATTTTGAAACAGATACAACAGTTTAGGCAGTATATTCATTTTAAGGATATTTATTTTACCTATTAGTGATATTGGTATATGTGTCCACCTATCCAGTGATTTTGAAATTTCTTGCATTAATGGTTCATAATTACATGCTATAATATGTTTAAGTTTTGGGACAATTTGGATACCCAAGTATGTGAAGCAATCCACAATTTTAAATTGAGTAGCTACATTAGGAGGGTTTTTACTTTCTAGTTGGTTTAGAAACATAATTGATGATTTGGATTTGTTTAATTTATATCCTGAGACTTTTCCAAATATATTGATGAGTTCTAATAATTCAGGAATGGATTTTTCCATCTTTTTCAGAAAAATTATTATGTCATCCGCAAATAGAGCTAGACGGTGCTCCTGTTGCCCAACTAATATGCCTGTTATGTTTTGGTGCATTCGTATAGCTATTGCCAGTGGTTCTATAGACATTATAAACAGCAAGGGAGATAAGGGATCTCCTTGCCTACATCCTCTTTGTATTTTAAAAGATCTGGATATATTACGATTAGTTATGATTTCAGCATATGGTTCTGTATAAAGTAGTTTTATCCACTTATTAAAATTTTCTCCAAAACCAAAACGTGTAAGGATCTCAAATAGATAGGACCATTCCACTCTGTCAAACGCTTTTTCCGCGTCTAATGACAGTAATGCTGTATCTGCTGCCCCCTTTTCTTCAAACAATATATTTAGTATTCTCCTAACATTATAGAAGCCTTGCCTATTTTTTACAAAGCCATTTTGATCTTTGTCAATAATATTTGGAATAATTTTCTCAAGTCTCCTGGCTATTATCTTACTCAAAATTTTTAAATCCACATTTAAAAGACTGATTGGCCTAAAATTTTCACAATTGTTATTTGGTTTGCCAGGTTTTGGCAACAAAGTGATTAGAGCTCCTCTTAAGGATATTGGGAGAATTCCATTTCGAAAAGATTCCATGAACATTTCTAATAGTGGTGGCATAAGTCTATGTTTAAACATTTTATAAATTTCAATAGGTATCCCATCTGGCCCTGGGGTTTTCCCTCCTTTGATATTGTCAATGGCAACAGATAATTCCATTAAAGTTATATCTTTTTCTAGTTCTTCTTTAATTTCTTCTGATATTCTGGGAATATGAATATGATCCAAAAAATGATTTAGTTCTAAAGTATTTAAACCTATTTCTGAGCTATACAGATTTTCAAAAAAATTCTTGAAGGTTTCATTTATTTCAATTGGGTCCACAATAGTTTCATTATTACCATTTTTCAATGAAGTTATTAGCCTTTCATTCTGCATTTGCTTGATGCGCCATGCTAGCACCCTGCCAGGTTTTTCACCTTGGTCATAGAATGTCTGTTTAAGTCGTAGTAGACCTGATAAAGCTTTTGTTGAAGATATTTCATTATATTGCGTTCTTAGTAGAAGTAGTTCTTGGTGAGTACCTTGAGATCCTGATTGATAGTATTCTTCTTCTAATTTCTTTATTTTTGTTTCTAGTGATTTTGTCTTCTTATACGTTTCCTTAGCTTTAGAGCTAGTGATATTAATTATTTGTCCTCTAATAAATGCCTTAAATGCTTCCCATCTGATACTTCCTGAGGTCTCTGTTGTATTTGTTTCAAAATAGAATTTAATCTGTTCGTCAAGAAAGGTAACAAAGCCTGTATCCGCAAGCCATTTCGTTTTAAATCTCCATTTAGGACGATCACAAGTCAATTTGGGATCACAGTAGATTAAAGAGTTTGGGGCATGGTCTGACAGGAGTATTGCATCATAGGAAACCTTCTTAATTTTACATTTTAGTATTGCTGAAATCAGGAAGAAGTCTATACGGGAATATGACTGATGTGTACTAGAAAAGCATGAGTATTTTTTATCATTGGGATTGTCTTCCCTCCACACATCGATCAAATTCATTTCTTTCATGAAATAATGAATGACACTCCTGCTTCCCGAATGTGATCGATCCATTCCTGAACTTTTGTCTTTCCAAGGGTCTAATGTACAATTGAAGTCGCCCGCCATAATACAAGCACCAGGTAAAGAAGCAATAATTAGAAATAAGTCTTGGAAAAATTTTGGCTCATCTGTATTTGGGGCATAAATATTTACCAGAATTAATTGTTCCCTGAGAATTTTCCCTTGAATAATCAGGTACCGTCCTGCCTTGTCCCTAATAACTTTGTGAATCTGTAAAGGAATAGAATCATGAACCAAGATCATGACACCCCTTGCCTGAGAGGTGAAGGGGGCTGACAAAATGTTTCCTTTCCACCTCCTCCTCACTTTGAGCTCATCTCCAAGTGTTAAGTGAGTTTCTTGAAGAAATACTATGTTAGATTGTAATACTTTAATCCTGTTCATAACTTGTTTGACCTTTTTTGTTTTTTGTAGCCCTCTGCAATTCCAGGATGTAATTTTAACCTTTAGTTCAACAGACATTGAGATAAATGACTTTGAGTTTCCCCAACATTTTAAGTAATTTCAGCCCAAATACAGAGGGAAAGGAACCAAGAACGAAATACTTTCCCCTGGCCATTAACATACACCTGAGAGTCATTCCTCCAGGTGCCCCCCCACCCCCTTCAAATATTGGACCTCCAGAAAGCAAAAAGCTGGTCCACACAATGTGAGGAACAGTATAACCATGCTGATGCATAATAATAATAATAGTCAAAATAATTTAAGAGGAAAAAAAAAAAAGAGAAACTGAATATACCTAACTGCTCTGCTACTATCATTCAGATAATTGTTTTAGAGCAACCCAACAAATGAAAAACATACCTATATGTGGTCTCCTGAATTAAGTAATATATATTAAATAAATCGTTTCTTATCGATAGACAGGTGAGGGAGGGAACTCAGAACAGTGTATCAAATTAAACAATTTTAACTTTGCCCTCCACTTCTGTCTCTACAAATACAGGATAACAGAGTAATGTATCAACAGCGACTTAATTTGCATGTCTTATGGTCCTCTACTCCTCAGTACCTCAGTTCTGTTCCTTATCCGACTGGATTTTCTTAATAAAATGTTCGGCTTCGTCTGCGTTGTTGAAGATGTGGGAGCGATCGTTGTAGGTCACAATAAGCCGAGCCGGAGGGATCATGCCGTACCGGAGCCCAAGTGATCGTAGTTGTCGCCTCGCCTCCTCAAACTCCTTCATCTTCTTGTGCGTCTCCGCTGTCATGTCATTGTAGAATCTCACCGGCTGGTTTTTGTAGAGGATCTGCCGTTTTGCCCTGGCCGCTCTCATCACCGCTTCCTTATCCTTATAATTCAAGAACTTCATTATAAGGGTCCTCGATGCAGAATTAGACCCATGTTGTCGTTTTGGTCCAAGCCTGTGTGCTCTTTCCACCGTGATTGTCCCCCGGAGCGGAGTCAGCTCCAGCGCCTCCGGTATCCAGCTCTCCAGGAAGCCACAGGTGTCTACACCTTCTGCGCCCTCAGGTAAATTAACAAGCCTTACATTGGAGCGACGTGACCGGGTCTCCAGGTCCAGTACTTTCTCTTCGAGGTCTTTATTTTTCCTCTCTAGATTTTTCACCTTCTCTTGTAGCTCAGTTGTATCATCTTCTGTTGTCGAAATCCTCGCCTCTGCCTGTGTGACTCTTCGTGAGCAGTCTGTCAAGTCCTTCTTCACATTTTCGATGGCAGTGAGAATACCATCAAATTTGGATGAGAACTCAGACTTCATGTTATTAATAGCCGTTAGTATAGTTGTCAAAGTGGTACCGGACTCCTCGTTGGTAGTAATATCCGCCTCCGACTGCTTCTGGCAGTCAACGCTAGTGGTGGCGCCAGTGTCCGCGGTAGGATTCATGTTGCTAGCAGTTAGTTTATCTTTAGCGGTTGACGTTGCAAAGTTGGTCAGGCTGGATTGATGTATCTGGCCACGATTCGTCTTCTTAGGTGGCATCGGTATTATTTTTTAGTACTGGTGTAGTTGTCGGGCCGTTTGATTCATACGAATTTTGCTTTTAGAAAGGATTTGAAGGATTTGAGTA
>NW_025322369.1:0-18121 GCF_019176455.1 Solea senegalensis
AAACTTTCTGATCACATTGTCACTTTAGATGACATCACCATGGCTCCCAGTTGTGTCCACTGTGTGGAACCTTGGAGTTACTTTTGACCAGGAAATGTCATTTGATTCACACATAAATCTCATTTCAGTGTAACCTGGTTAAGAATCCTTACTAAAAAAGATAATGAATAATTAATGAATTATAAAAGTTCATATTTGGTTAAAATGTTATTAAAAGTGTATTAAAAATGTAAAAGGAGTAGTTCATAAAGGTTAAATAGGTTGATAAAAGAGTATGGTGTAATAAATGACATAAATATTCATGTTTAAATATTTCATTTTATTTTGATGGGGAGAGAGGAAGTTCTGATTGAGAAGAAGCGTGATCCTGGTCACTGATTTGATTAAGGTGTGATTGACAGGTTCAGACCGGAGGTGAGCGAGTGAAGAGTGTGTGGTTTTTGGGGTAAACTTGACAGAGAGAGCGAGCGACGACGACGTGAGTGTGAAATTTTATAAAGATAATAAGTTAAGTGTGTAGTTTTGCGTGTCTAAGAGATTGTCTGCTCGACTCTCGGAACCTGGACATTGAAGCTACTGTTGTTTTGGTGTACAGTTTGAGAAGTTTCAGCGCGGAACTTCTATAATAATATAAAATGTAATTGTGTTCATTTATTGACTCCTTCACATAAATATCATGTGTTCATATTTCTGCTCAACTGGATTAAAATGGCGGCTGTGCTCTTTGTTTACCCGTTGCCATGGTGAATCATAGTATCAGAGCTCCATTGATGATGGCTTTTTTCATTCCCAACGCACACACTGAACACAGAGTGAACTGAACTAATGCTGATCAGCTGTTCTGAAACCAAAAACTGGTCAATCTAGAGTTAAGGTTTTAACTCAGAGTTTGTTGAACCTGCTTTCTGAAACAGGCCCTGGTCTCAACTCTGGATTGTCATGGTGTTGAGTTTCTAATAGACTTCCCTAAACTTCTAGATAAGAGAGCTGCTCCAGCTGCACGGGAGCTGCTGAGGGAGCTAATGCCAGGGGAGTGGCTAACTGACTTAGCTTCTATGGCGCGAAGCTGAGTTTCTACCTCACTAAGCCTCACCTCCAGTATCTTTATCACTAAAGGAGGCAGAGGAGTAACTCAACATGTGGCACACAACACAGGAGAGAGCAGGAGAAGGAGAAGCCATCGCTGCTAAGCTAACTTGTCACGCTAGCAAAGAAAAACCACAGTACGTGAATCGTGAGAGTGAAAGTTAGAGTTTAAGTAGCGGGTGAAAGTATTAAAGGCGACATAGAATGCTTGTATCACACATATATGTTAGTTATGGATGTCTACTTACATATATTAACTTGTTTTCATGATTAAAAACCTCCTAATCGCTGCAAACGAGCCGATCAAAATATCTCCTCACTGACGCTCTCGTCAGCCGCGCTGTTTCAGACCAAACAGTTGCTGTGATTGGCCAGCCAACGAGAGCTTTCCTACTGTCCTGTGATTGGCCAGGTACCTGGAAGTGACGTAATAGATAGGCCAGTTCTCAGATACACAGCTCCCCTCTGGCACGGTGGATGCTCTGCATCTCAGCAGCTACAACAAGAGTAGTTCTTCTTCTTCTGCGGTTGAATGTACGCAACCGGATGTGCCCGGACTAGTGCCGCACCAGGAGGCGCTACGGTGGTGAGAGGAGTGGTGAGGATTTCTGATGACGACATCAACCTACGGAAGTGCCGATCCGCTTCGCAGAGCCCAGGAAAACAATACAACACTATTTTCTCAGCAGTGGCTGAACTGTTTGTTCTGAAACTTTAGGGTTTCATAAACGAGGTCATAACGCAGATACACACACAAACGCAGCGTTAATTGGAGCTTCCGGTCTATGTCACCTTTAACCAATTTACAAAACGAGTGCTTGTTCAGTTCATCGATCGTAACAGGAGATCAATCACAGAGAGAGCAGGAGACACAGCGTAACACCGGTGGAAGAGTATGGTGTTATATTTGGGCCACATTCATGAAGGAACAATGTGAGACTTTGAGCACAGAAAAATGTATTTTGCAAGCTTAATACATGTATTTGCATGTTTGCAAATATTCATTTTAACAGTTTAATCAATTTTACTCATATGTCCTCTCACATCTCAAATCTCAACCTTCTGTGCACGCTCATCTTTACCCGAGTGCTCGCTCATCTTTACCCGAGCACTCGCTCATCTTGGCACAGCGTTACAAATGTGCCACAAAATCAACCAATGAGAGACTTTATAAATTTAGACTGGCTGTATTTGTCTCCAATCACAACGCTTCCATAACAAGATATTCATGAGTGACACTGGCACATTTATAGATTGTTGAAAAAGTGACCAGAATGATTTCAGCACAGTGACAGTGACACTGAACAGCTCATCTGCCGTGGATCATGGTTCTGATCACTTCCCCTTTGACCTCTCCTCTCTAAAGTGCAAATACAGTCATCATAGAGTAAACTTACTGAGGAAAAATGACCATCATGCAACTGTGCCCTTTTATCAAAAACAGCAGCACAAAGGTTGTGGGTTTGTGGGTTAAGGGCAAGACCCTTCACCTTGTGTTGCTCCTGACAGTTTATTATAGTTATTATATCTGGAAAGTATTTAACACTAATTAGCTAACAAATATTACAGATACAGAAATATGGTGTTCCTTCCCCATAATAATACAGTTCATTTCATGCCAAAAACACACCAACATTAATAAACAGGAACCAGGTGGAAAAACCATGTAATTCCCATTTTAGTAGGAAAGCTCTTCTTTATTATGTTGCTTTCAGAAGATCAAAGACTTATTGCTCTAATCATTTCCAGCAGACTGTACACTGAGAGGTGTAATGCTGCCCTCCACTGTTCAAAGTTCTGAAGTTTGCAATCACTGTTCTAAGTTCTCAGTCTCATCTTCTTGTCCTTCTTTGTTGCATTCAAAACACCTTAAAGAAAATTGCCTTAATGGCAAGATGACAATGCTTCTCAATATTAAATAATGATTATAGTGAAAAACCTGAGCGCCCCAGGTCAGCCTGTTGTCCTTTGAATATACTACATGAAAAAAGCGTTTTAATTGTCCCGGGAAGTCCAAACTGGCAGAGACCATCTGCATGTCAAAGTAACATCCATCATGTTTATTATGTGCCAGCATCAAAGCTCCTCTTCAAAGACTTCTCTAGTGTTCCATGTCACCTGGAAGGAGTTCGTACATTACAAGATAACCTCTAGTGCTCCACATCAGTTGGAACTCACACGGTTGCATTACTGCTCTCTCTTCTAGTCTTACTTAAAAAAGAACGAATTTCACAACCATGTCACTGGAAAGAATCATATCTTTCTTGATCGGTGACTGTTGTGGAGCACTCAGTCCTCTGTACAAGCGATTGGTAGACAACATCTTTCCAGCAAACCAAAAGAATGGGCTAGTAAAAGCCAACATGGAGAAGCTGACATTCTATGCCTTGTTGGTTCCAGAAGAGCTTCATACAGGTATGTGTGCATAGCAATGGAAGCGCTGGACCAGCTGCTGATGGCCTGTCGCTCTCAGAGCATCAACCTGTTTGTGGAGAGTTTCCTGAAGATGGTGCGTGAGGTGCTAGAGTCGGACAAACCTAGCCTACAGATCCTAGGAACCAATTCGTTTGTGAAGTTTGCCAACATACAAGAGGACAACCCCTCCTACCACCGCTGTTACCATTTTTCTGTGTCACGTTTCAGTGACATGTGACACTCTAGCGACGAGGACCCCGATATCTGCTTCAAGATTCGCATGGCAGGTATCAAGGTGAGGATGACGGTGAATGACGACCTACAGGCCAATATCTGGGACCCTGAGCTCATGGACAAGATTGTCCCCTCTCTACTTCTCAACCTGCAGAGTGGAGAATGCACACAGAACCACTCCCCTTCGCTGCTGTGGATGTCAGAGAAAGAAAAGAGTGGCTTGGTGGAGTTGACAGAGTGCTGCTTTAGGGAGCTTCTGAGACGAGCTGCCTATGGCAAAACACTTATTAGTCTCATGGATTGGCATGACAACAGCTCCAAGCTCCTCAGCATGAGCAGCATCCTGGACATATCTGTGCTCAAGATCAAAGTGGTCAAGTGTTCCAGACAAGATAAGTTATTCATGAAAGGTCACGGCCAGCAGCTTTACCAACACATCTACTTGGCGTGCAAGGAATAGAGCAATGGTAGGCAGCATTACGAGAACCTTTTTGCTTTGTTTGCCATTTTGAGTGTGGAGCTGGCAAATCCAGAGGTGGTTCTGGACCTCGTTCGCCTGACAGTTGCATTGCAACTGCAGGACCTGGTGCCAGGTTGCAGGACCTGGCACTGTCAACTGACGAGGATCTGCCTATTAACAATCGCTGTGCTATTCATTCCCTGACTGCCGCTAACTTCAACCTTATTTGCCAGCTCACCACTATTCCACCCTTTAACAAGCATATACATGAGGTTATTAAGGTCAGACAGGTAAATAACCCTCACCTTTTACCCGAGGGTGTCTTCACGAACAACTCCAAGCTGCCTGCCTCACTGGAGAATGTGGAAGGGGATGTTTTATTTCTCCAGTCAAAAATCTCTGAAGTCCTTGGGGGTGGTGGTTATAACACATAGAGACTTTCTATACCTTTCATTCCTCAGTACACAGATGATGATCATCTGTCCATTGGTGAAACTGTCTCACAGGTGGAGTTACAGTCTAGAAATAGTCCAGAGAAAGAAGAGAGGAGAGTGACAGAGGAGATCACATTCAAAGCCTTGAAAAATGTCATTGTGGGCAGTGTGGATATGGAGGAGCAGGACAGGGAGTGGAGGAGACGAGTGATGGAGAAGTTTCAGAAGGCCCCCTTTAAGGAAATAGCTGCACATTGTGGTCCATTGTGGTCCATGTATAGGAGACTAAATCAAATCTTAGAGATTACAATTAGATCTCCACCCAGTCCTGCTGGAACCATGTTATCAAGTCATGGCCAAAGTCAAAGATCCTCTGTAGAAAGTCAACTAAGGTGATGAATAAGTATTGTACACACTTTAATGGCTGTAAAGTTGTTAACCACATCATTTACAAGAGATATTCAGCAATAACAAATGTTTTAAAACATTTTTTTAACTTAGTCCTCTGAAATGACAATTATTTCACTCAGCGGGCAGAACTTCAGGCCATCCTGAACAAAAAATATTATAAATACTACTTTTTTTTTTTTTTTTAACAGTGCCATTATTACTATTATTTCGAAACATTATATAAGCCCACAGCAACATAAAGTCATAGAAAGGCTATTAAATAATGCAGAAGCCTTTTTTCTGGGTGCAATGAGCCTTTGCGCTGTGTGAGGGGGGCGGGGTCAAGAGTCCAGCTGCCTGAATCCGACAAGACCGTGACCCAGAGACGAAGAAAAAGATTAATGACACTGTATCGGAATTATGTCCAAAAGACTAAAGCCACCCGGCGCCCAAGGAAGAAAAAGAAGGAAAGAAGAGGAAGAAAAACGTGAAAAAGATAGAGGTACAGTAATGTCAATGTGATGAAGTTCATGAAATTACTAGTTTAATGCATCGTAGTTACCGTTGTTGGAGCAGAGTGTTAGCTCGTACTTCAGACGATAGCGACATTGTTTAATAATCAATAAATAGCTGAGTCGACGTTTGTTAATGTTACTCCACCTTAAATTCGTCAGGGACGTTTGGAAACTTAACGTTAGGCCTGTTCAGGTGTTATTTTACAGGTGTCTTTCCTGCTTGTATGTCAGTTAAAATGCTTTTAGTTGTCCGTCCCCTTTGTAATAAGGTGGTTGTAAGCCTTTGGTTTTATGTGTCACAGTTTATGTTTGTTAAAGTTTACATCAGTGTTAAAGTGCAGTTAAAGTGTATTACTGTTACTATTTCATATCTTAGCTGTCCCATATCATTCATAGGCTATATATACATATATATTCATTTCACTGCTAGAAACACACACACACGTTGGAAACACACACACGCACGTTAGAAACACACACACACACACACTTTAGAAACACACACCGTGGCTGTCCTGCGGTCCACAGGTCTTACTGGTGGAGGACAGTGGTGTCTCGGCGTGGACGGCGAGGACTTGTCTCCAGTAGTCTTCAGGGAGAGACAGCAGTCGACAAATCACCTGAGGACACAAAGATCTGAAGAATCTAATTTAATCTAATCTAATCCCTTTTTTTTTGCCAACATTCTTTTTATTGTTTTTCACAACATAAAGAAATACAATCACATGTATTGAACAAACATGTCAACCGCACCCCATCCCATCCCAATTGTTCCAATTTTTGGTTGGGGAACTAAATAGTTATAGTCCATTATATAGGCGTAAACAACAACAAAAAACAACAAACATTACCGTATAATTGAATATTACAGAGGGCCACTGTTCACACGTCTCCAGGTTCTTCCATCACATGTGGCAAATCTGTTCGTGATATATAAGAAATAAAAGGGTCCCAGATGTGATGGAAATGATGCTCTTGTTGTTTTAGTGTGAAGGTGATTTTCTCTAAGGGCAGAGTGGTAGATAGCTCAGTAAACCACCTGCTGATTCCTGGTCTTCTGGTATTTTTCCAGGATAGAGCTATTATTCTTTTTGCAATTAATATACTCAAATCTATAAATAATCGTTTATTTTTTTTTATTTTCAAATTCTCTGGGTACAAACCTAATATAAACAGCTGTGGGATTAAAGGTAGTTGAATATGTAAAATATTTTGAATATATTGTTTTACTTCTTGCCAGAATTTTTGTATGTCTGTACATTGCCAAATACAATGGAAAAATGTCCCCTTTTCCCTCTCACATTTGATACAAATATCAGGAATAGCACTATTATATTTATTTAGCTTTTCTGGAGTTATATACGATCGCATCAACCAATTATATTGCAGTAATTTTAGGCGGGTGTTAGTAGTTCTTGATTGTGCTTTAGCACATGCCTCTTCCCACTCAACCACCGAGATGTTTTCCTGTAGATCCTCTCTCCATGCCCCCAGCCGTCCCATAGATGTTTCTGCACATCCATCCACCAGACATTTATACATTTTGGAAATTAGACCCCTCCCTAAACAATTCGTATTCATTAGTTTCTCTATAACAGACATTTCAGGGATATCTAATGTTTGATTTTGTTGTGTTCTAATGAAATTTTTTAACTGTAGATATTTGAAAAAATGATTACGGGGTATATGAAATTTATCAACTATTTCTTCAAATGACATCAGCACCTTTTGCACATTGTACAGATCTCCTATTTTCCCCAGCCCCTTCATGACCCAAGATTTAAATCCCCCGTCTGCTTTTCCTGGTGGGAAGGAGTCATTCCTCCATATTGGGCTGAAGACAGAGAGAGAGGACGTTTCTTTAAGATATTTTTTAACTTGATGCCACACTACAATCATGTTTTTCACAATAGGATTTTTTGTAGTCTTTTTAAGGATTTTAGTGCTTGCTGAATATAGGTATGTAGGGAGGGGCAGACTTAGCTGGAGTTCCTCCATTTCTTTCCAGAAAGGAGCATCTCTTTCTGTGAAGTAGAATAGCAATGTTCTCAGTTGTGCTGCCCAATAGTACCAGAGTGGGTTGGGACATTTCAGTCCCCCTCTGTCAAAAGGTAAGTACAGTAGTGATAGTCGTGTTCGGGGACGTTTATTATTCCACAAAAATCTGATAAACAATCTTTTTAGTTGAGTGAACAGGTTACTTGGAGGAGGAAGTGGAAGATTTTGAAACAGATACAACAGTTTAGGCAGTATATTCATTTTAAGGATATTTATTTTACCTATTAGTGATATTGGTATATGTGTCCACCTATCCAGTGATTTTGAAATTTCTTGCATTAATGGTTCATAATTACATGCTATAATATGTTTAAGTTTTGGGACAATTTGGATACCCAAGTATGTGAAGCAATCCACAATTTTAAATTGAGTAGCTACATTAGGAGGGTTTTTACTTTCTAGTTGGTTTAGAAACATAATTGATGATTTGGATTTGTTTAATTTATATCCTGAGACTTTTCCAAATATATTGATGAGTTCTAATAATTCAGGAATGGATTTTTCCATCTTTTTCAGAAAAATTATTATGTCATCCGCAAATAGAGCTAGACGGTGCTCCTGTTGCCCAACTAATATGCCTGTTATGTTTTGGTGCATTCGTATAGCTATTGCCAGTGGTTCTATAGACATTATAAACAGCAAGGGAGATAAGGGATCTCCTTGCCTACATCCTCTTTGTATTTTAAAA
Source organism: Solea senegalensis (assembly GCF_019176455.1). Lineage (NCBI taxonomy): Eukaryota > Metazoa > Chordata > Actinopteri > Pleuronectiformes > Soleidae > Solea > Solea senegalensis. Next base: position 8,281 of record NW_025322369.1, read on the forward strand.
GATCTGGATATATTACGATTAGTTATGATTTCAGCATATGGTTCTGTATAAAGTAGTTTTATCCACTTATTAAAATTTTCTCCAAAACCAAAACGTGTAAGGATCTCAAATAGATAGGACCATTCCACTCTGTCAAACGCTTTTTCCGCGTCTAATGACAGTAATGCTGTATCTGCTGCCCCTTGTTCTTCAAACAATATATTTAGTATTCTCCTAACATTATAGAAGCCTTGCCTATTTTTTACAAAGCCATTTTGATCTTTGTCAATAATATTTGGAATAATTTTCTCAAGTCTCCTGGCTATTATCTTACTCAAAATTTTTAAATCCACATTTAAAAGACTGATTGGCCTAAAATTTTCACAATTGTTATTTGGTTTGCCAGGTTTTGGCAACAAAGTGATTAGAGCTCCTCTTAAGGATATTGGGAGAATTCCATTTTGAAAAGATTCCATGAACATTTCTAATAGTGGTGGCATAAGTCTATGTTTAAACATTTTATAAATTTCAATAGGTATCCCATCTGGCCCTGGGGTTTTCCCTCCTTTGATATTGTCAATGGCTACAGATAATTCCATTAAAGTTATATCTTTTTCTAGTTCTTCTTTAATTTCTTCTGATATTCTGGGAATATGAATATGATCCAAAAAATTATTTAGTTCTAAAGTATTTAAACCTATTTCTGAGCTATACAGATTTTCAAAAAAATTCTTGAAGGTTTCATTTATTTCAATTGGGTCCACAATAGTTTCATTATTACCATTTTTCAATGAAGTTATTAGCCTTTCATTCTGCATTTGCTTGATGCGCCATGCTAGCACCCTGCCAGGTTTTTCACCTTGGTCATAGAATGTCTGTTTAAGTCGTAGTAGACCTGATAAAGCTTTTGTTGAAGATATTTCATTATATTGCGTTCTTAGTAGAAGTAGTTCTTGGTGAGTACCTTGAGATCCTGATTGATAGTATTCTTCTTCTAATTTCTTTATTTTTGTTTCTAGTGATTTTGTCTTCTTATACGTTTCCTTAGCTTTAGAGCTAGTGATATTAATTATTTGTCCTCTAATAAATGCCTTAAATGCTTCCCATCTGATACTTCCTGAGGTCTCTGTTGTATTTGTTTCAAAATAGAATTTAATCTGTTCGTCAAGAAAGGTAACAAAGCCTGTATCCGCAAGCCATTTCGTTTTAAATCTCCATTTAGGACGATCACAAGTCAATTTGGGATCACAGTAGATTAAAGAGTTTGGGGCATGGTCTGACAGGAGTATTGCATCATAGGAAACCTTCTTAATTTTACATTTTAGTATTGCTGAAATCAGGAAGAAGTCTATACGGGAATATGACTGATGTGTACTAGAAAAGCATGAGTATTTTTTATCATTGGGATTGTCTTCCCTCCACACATCGATCAAATTCATTTCTTTCATGAAATAATGAATGACACTCCTGCTTCCCGAATGTGATCGATCCATTCCTGAACTTTTGTCTTTCCAAGGGTCTAATGTACAATTGAAGTCGCCCGCCATAATACAAGCACCAGGTAAAGAAGCAATAATTAGAAATAAGTCTTGGAAAAATTTTGGCTCATCTGTATTTGGGGCATAAATATTTACCAGAATTAATTGTTCCCTGAGAATTTTCCCTTGAATAATCAGGTACCGTCCTGCCTTGTCCCTAATAACTTTGTGAATCTGTAAAGGAATAGAATCATGAACCAAGATCATGACACCCCTTGCCTGAGAGGTGAAGGGGGCTGACAAAATGTTTCCTTTCCACCTCCTCCTCACTTTGAGCTCATCTCCAAGTGTTAAGTGAGTTTCTTGAAGAAATACTATGTTAGATTGTAATACTTTAATCCTGTTCATAACTTGTTTGACCTTTTTTGTTTTTTGTAGCCCTCTGCAATTCCAGGATGTAATTTTAACCTTTAGTTCAACAGACATTGAGATAAATGACTTTGAGTTTCCCCAACATTTTAAGTAATTTCAGCCCAAATACAGAGGGAAAGGAACCAAGAACGAAATACTTTCCCCTGGCCATTAACATACACCTGAGAGTCATTCCTCCAGGTGCCCCCCCACCCCCTTCAAATATTGGACCTCCAGAAAGCAAAAAGCTGGTCCACACAATGTGAGGAACAGTATAACCATGCTGATGCATAATAATAATAATAGTCAAAATAATTTAAGAGGAAAAAAAAAAAAGAGAAACTGAATATACCTAACTGCTCTGCTACTATCATTCAGATAATTGTTTTAGAGCAACCCAACAAATGAAAAACATACCTATATGTGGTCTCCTGAATTAAGTAATATATATTAAATAAATCGTTTCTTATCGATAGACAGGTGAGGGAGGGAACTCAGAACAGTGTATCAAATTAAACAATTTTAACTTTGCCCTCCACTTCTGTCTCTACAAATACAGGATAACAGAGTAATGTATCAACAGCGACTTAATTTGCATGTCTTATGGTCCTCTACTCCTCAGTACCTCAGTTCTGTTCCTTATCCGACTGGATTTTCTTAATAAAATGTTCGGCTTCGTCTGCGTTGTTGAAGATGTGGGAGCGATCGTTGTAGGTCACAATAAGCCGAGCCGGAGGGATCATGCCGTACCGGAGCCCAAGTGATCGTAGTTGTCGCCTCGCCTCCTCAAACTCCTTCATCTTCTTGTGCGTCTCCGCTGTCATGTCATTGTAGAATCTCACCGGCTGGTTTTTGTAGAGGATCTGCCGTTTTGCCCTGGCCGCTCTCATCACCGCTTCCTTATCCTTATAATTCAAGAACTTCATTATAAGGGTCCTCGATGCAGAATTAGACCCATGTTGTCGTTTTGGTCCAAGCCTGTGTGCTCTTTCCACCGTGATTGTCCCCCGGAGCGGAGTCAGCTCCAGCGCCTCCGGTATCCAGCTCTCCAGGAAGCCACAGGTGTCTACACCTTCTGCGCCCTCAGGTAAATTAACAAGCCTTACATTGGAGCGACGTGACCGGGTCTCCAGGTCCAGTACTTTCTCTTCGAGGTCTTTATTTTTCCTCTCTAGATTTTTCACCTTCTCTTGTAGCTCAGTTGTATCATCTTCTGTTGTCGAAATCCTCGCCTCTGCCTGTGTGACTCTTCGTGAGCAGTCTGTCAAGTCCTTCTTCACATTTTCGATGGCAGTGAGAATACCATCAAATTTGGATGAGAACTCAGACTTCATGTTATTAATAGCCGTTAGTATAGTTGTCAAAGTGGTACCGGACTCCTCGTTGGTAGTAATATCCGCCTCCGACTGCTTCTGGCAGTCAACGCTAGTGGTGGCGCCAGTGTCCGCGGTAGGATTCATGTTGCTAGCAGTTAGTTTATCTTTAGCGGTTGACGTTGCAAAGTTGGTCAGGCTGGATTGATGTATCTGGCCACGATTCGTCTTCTTAGGTGGCATCGGTATTATTTTTTAGTACTGGTGTAGTTGTCGGGCCGTTTGATTCATACGAATTTTGCTTTTAGAAAGGATTTGAAGGATTTGAGTAGCAGAGCAGTCTTACACGCGTCTCATCAGCATGCCGCCATGACCGGAAACCCCATCTAATCCCTTTTTACTGTAAATATTCATCATTATTAGTCTAATTTCACAGAATAAAGCGGATTATAATCACATGACATATAAATGATTTATTGATGTTCTAAATTGAGTCTCTGTCATTTGTCATGTTAAAAAAAGTTGCACAGGCCCACTGACCCTGACCTCTGACCTCTGACCTTTGGCTGAGTGTTTGTGTCTCTCATGATGGTCGTTGGCGACGGCTCAGACATCCCATGACCCACGACGGTCGGTCCAAACACACGAGCCAAATTATTCTGGTCCATCTGACAACGAGGACTCTTCATGACTCTAAAGACATGGGATTAACACAGATTAGAATAATAAACTCAACAGGATTTACAATGAATAAAAGTGACACACACACACACACAGTGTCACTAAGTTCTAATGTCTGATTTTCAGCATTTGAAATATTTCATTTAGACTTAACTCAGTGACACAAAGTGACCACACGAGGCAGCAGAGGACCAGCAGCTGAAGTCACTGGTTTTCTCTATGGGCTTTGGTGTGTGTGTGTGTGTGTGTGTGTGTGTGTGACTTGTGTAAGTGCAGCATGAGAAAAGCCAGAGTGTCTCTGTTGGCTTTGGGGAGTTCAGCGATGGCCTGGTAGACGACGGCTGAGCTGCTGTCTTCATCAGGCAGTTCTGAAACGGTGAAGTGGATTTAAAAAAACAAAAATAATAATTTAACATTATTAAGGTGGAAGCGTTGCCATGGTAACCTGAGGCCTCCATGAACGTCCTGTGCAGCTTGAAGGTGACGAGCGGCTCCTTGAGTTTCCTCAGAAAGTCCTTCAACAGTCCACAGAGGACGTGGACGTCGGACACTTTACTCAACATGAGCGCAGTTTTTCCCTGAAGGAAACGATCTCTGAGCTCCTTCACCAGACGCTCGCCGCCGGGGACGCGGTACAGTCCTCGCTGAGGACGACGGAGACAAAGGACAGACACAGACAAACTCAACACCTGACACATGTAAGTGATGGAAATAGAGTCCATAAAGATAATGTTAATAACGGTTTTAACAAACTTGACTGATGTAGAATAGCACTAACTACTCATTACTTAACTATAACTAATCATTACTTAGTTATTATTATTATTATTATTATTATTATTATTATTAATAATAATAATAATAATAATAATAAGAAGAAGAATAAGAAATTAGGAATTAAAACATTAATTAACATTAACTAAATACTTATTACAGCATTGACTGGATTTATATTGATATTAACCACAGTAACTAGAGTTCCAACAGCATTAGCATTCATGTGTTCACCTCATCCAGGCCCCGCCTCTCGATCTCACTCACACACTCGATGATCAGGCGAGGGACTCGCGGATGAGTGGGCGGAGCAAAACTCTCCAATAGATCCTGACAGGAAACGTTTATGTAAATGAGTTACTGTCATTTAAATTAGGGGGTGGGTAAGCCACGCCCCTCTGCTGTGTTACATAAAGGTGGTACAAACACAGACCTGTGTCATGTGACCTGTACCTCCTGCTGCAGACGAGCAGTCGCCGATGAACTTGTGTTTACACTCGGGGTGAGCGACTGCGCGGCAGCTCCTGCACTTCACCGCCATCCTCCCGAAGCGGATCCTCTTCCCGCACGGCAAACACGTCTCTGGCCGGATCACCTGCAGGAACCACGTCACACAAAACAACCACGTCATGGAAACAACCGCGTCACATGAAACAACCACGTCATGGAACAACACCGTATACGGAACAACCACGCCACAGGAAACAACCGCTACCATGGAACAACCGCATTGTTACGAAACAAACGTTAAGCATAAAACAAACGCTAGCGGAAACAACCGCTGGCCACAGAAACAACCAAGGCCACAGGAAACAACCACATGGAACAACCGCCACAGGAAACAACCGCAGTTTCGCCATGAAACAAATCACAGAATATGAAACAGCCGCTTACATGAAACAACCACGTTAGCGGAAACAACCGCTAGCCATGGAAACAACCGCCAATTACGAAACAACTGCGCTACATGAAACAACCACGCCATGGAAACAACCGCATCACATAAACAATCAAGGCCATGGAAACACCAAGCTTTCACATAAAACAACCGCTATGGAAATAACCACGCATATGAAAACAATCACACACATGAAACAAATCACAAGGCTATGTATCAACCGCCATTACATGGAACAATCGCTACCACATGAAAACAATCAGCGCCACATGAAACAACCAAGGCCACAAGAAAACAACTGCGCCACATGAAACAACCGCGCCACATGAAACAACCACGTAACTGTGTCAAGCATGAAACATCTGCAACACATGAAACAACCGCTACATGAAACATCCAAGTAACACATGAAACAACCGCGTACATGAAACAACCGTCACATGAAACAACCACGTGAATACGAAACAGCCGCTATTGGTTACGAAAAACAATCGCCATGAAACAACCGCCATGTGAAACAACCGCCAGTCACATGAAACAACCGCGCCACATGAAACAACCACGCCATGGAAACAACCGCATCACAAAAACAACCGCCAGCCATGGAACAACTGTGTCACATAAAACAACCAAGGCTATGGAAACAACCGGCTATATGGAACAATCGCGCCACATGGAACAATCAAGGCTACATGGAACAATTCTGGCCACATGAAACAAATCCCACATGAAACAACCGCGTCACATGAAACAACTGCGTCACATGAAACAACCACGTCATGGAAACAACTGTGTCACATGAAACATCTGCAACACATGAAACAACCGCGTCACATGAAACAACCACGTCATGGAAACAACCACGTCACATGAAACAACCGCAACACATGAAACAACAACAAGTGGTTGTTTCCTGTGACATGTGACGTGGTTGTTTCCGTGACGTAAGTTCACCGTTTTGGACACAAACACGTGTTTGGGGTTCTTCTCGACTCTGCACGTCACAACCGGTCGAACCAGAACACTCGGCTCCGTCGTCATGGCGTCAGTTTCAGGCTCCGCCATCGTCTCGTCGTCAGGAAACCACACGGACGTTTGATCTGAAACCACAAACACCACGCTTGTATTCTGGCCGTCACAATTTCATCAGGTCGTCATGGTAACGGCCCTGACGTCAACAGTGTCACCTACTGTGAGACTCACCGGCTCCGCCCACTGACAGCGCACACTCCTGAGTGAACGTACGCGGTGGGTTCTCCGTCGTCTCCTGAGTGATTCCCAGAACCATGTGGATCTGACCTCCGGTGTCTGGGGTCGTCACCAACGCCTTCACCACTGTCTCCACCTCCTGAGCCACAACACACACAGTGTCACATGACCCACCTCTTAATCCTGAGTCACGTGACCAACTGTAATCTTCACCTTCTCCACAGTTTTTCTCTCCATCAGCTCGGACGACACGTTACTGCCCCGCCCACGTTTCACCACCGGAACACTGAGAACCGGACCCATCGACGAGCGCTGCAGAGAAAACAACAACAACAACATCAACAACAACAACATCTGAGTGTTAGCACAACAACCAAACATGCTAACAGGTGGTGCAGCTGTAGCTCACCCTCCTTTCTCGGGCTCGAGATCGCAGAGGTTTGATCGCAGTCGAGTCTAAATCCTGAAACAGAGAAAACAGGTTTTATTTTAACTTGTTCATTATTTTTGAGTTATAAGTGAACGTCTGAAGTTTCACAGCATCATGTTCTCACCACGTCATCGTCTGTGCGATCGTAGCTGATGTCAGAGTGAGAGAGAAACGACGACTCATCGATCACTGACAACCTGAAGAGATGAACACATGAAAGTGTTATCACACATTCAGACGTTCACAATATTCACATGCTCATAGGATTCGCAACATTCACTCCTCCCTTCACATTCACACAATCACAACTATCACTCACATGTTCACAGCATCATTCACACATTCATAACCCTGTCACTTCTCCACTTGGTTCAGTTTAACTCGTCTATAAATGACAAAGGCGACACCCTGTGGTCAAAGCTGAGATCTACATCACTTTGTCTATCACATGAAACATTCATCAGTTCATCTGAAACTTTCATGTTTTTACTTTGAAAACAAATTGAAAGTTAGTATTTAATGTAGTTTTCTTTTGAACTTTGATGACGGGTGTTGTTGCCGTGGTTGTTGCTGTGGTTGTTGCCGGTTGTTGTTGCCGTGGTGGTTGTTGCTGGGTTGTTGTTGTTGTTGTTGCTGTTGTTGATGATGATGCTGCTGTGGTTGCTGTTGTTGTTGATGCTGCTGTGGTTGTTGCTGTGGTTGTTGCTGTGGTTGCTGTGGTTGTGGTTGTTGCTGCTGTGGTTGTGGCTGTCGTTGTCGTGGTGATGAACGTACCTCTTGTTTCTCCGGTGCAGCGTCACGTTTCCTGTTTTATGCTCAAACGTTGCTAACAGTGATTTCTGCTCGTCGTTCAAACAGGCGCTGGATTTACTGTCGTGGACGAGGATGTCGCACATGAGCTGCATCTGCCGCTGCTGAAACAACAACAACAACAACAACAACAACAACAATAACAACATCATCAGTGTGAACGTGTGGTCTTGTCGCCTCCTCCTCCTCCTCCTCCTCACCAGATACTGGTAGTCGGCCTCGATCTTGTAGCGTTTCTTCATCTCGACGTCGAGCTGGTTGCGAGCGTGTTTCAGTTTGACCTCCAGCGCAGCTTTAGCCACGTCTGACTTCACCAGCAGCTCTTTGTATTTCTTCAGCTCCAGCTCGGCGTGAAGCCACTTCTTCCTCGTCGTCTCGAAGTTCCTCACCACGGCAACGAACTCTGAGGACACACACGCGCGCACACACACACACACATACACATACACACACAGACTTAACTCAGTGACACAAAGTGACCACATGAGGCAGCAGAGGACCAGCAGCTCCTGTGTCCCTGCAGCTAAAATCACTGGTTTTCTCTCTGAGGTTTGATGTGGGCGTGGCTTACAAACCTCATTCTAACAGTGATATAATGAGATAAACACGTTGTGATCATGTGACGTGCGTGTGCGTGCGTGTGCGTGTGTGTGTTCTGACCCAGCTCTGTGTTCACAGAGTTCTCCTCCATGTTGATTCTCTGCAGACAGAGAGCGAGCAGCTCCTCCACCATCACACGAGATTCTCCCATCACTGCTGCCTCTGACGTCACAGTGATGACATCATCAATCATGTAACACAAAGTGCTGCGTGAATTAAAAGCTAATGTGAAGAAATAAACAACTAAGATACAAAATAAATATAAAATTAATCAAATAATGATTGACACTAACTAAACTAACTAAATGAAGACTCGCGTTTATGCTGAGTCATCATTAATTCACCGTTTATTTTTAGATTTATATATAAATCAAGTCTGTTTGTCTCGTGACTGACGTCACAGGGAGTTTAATCACTCACAAACAAACAAACAAACAAACTCACGGTGCAGCGGCAGCGCGCGGCGGTCACGTGTCCTCACTCACTAACGTTTGCACAGCTGCGGCCATCAGCTGCGTCTGTTATGACGTCATCACGTTTTCCTTGTCCTCGGGACTCGCAGTCCGTTGGTGTTTGAGCGCCATCTTCTGCCCGGGAGTGTGGCACGCGACAGTGCCGCAGGTTGTGTGTTTTTTTAAAAGCTTAATTAACATAAGAAAGATGACAAAGTCACATAAACACAACACCACTACACAAAGTAAATCACACCTCGTATGAACGACACAGACAAACAACACGTTTAAAATGAAGGAAAGAAGGAGAAGTGCTAAATAGAAAGATAAATAATAGAAAATAAAAATAATACAACAACAAACAACCAAGTAGTTTAGGAAATGTTACATTCTGCTAAAAATGTGTAGAGTTTATTTGCATTGCATTTATTTGTTTCAGGGTTTATGTAACAGGGAGAGTTCATTCTTAAGAGCATACATACATAAATATTACATTTATGTATGTAATATTTTGTGATAATAATAATAAGATTATTAACTAAAAACTCTGAGGATTATTTGAATATTGTGAGAAGACCAAAACTGGACGATATGAAGTCGTGGAGACACTTCTCACATTCATAAAACACGTGCTCTGTTGTTTCCACATTCAAAAACAGTTTTCTATCACACATTTAAATCTACTTTTTATAAATTCATGTGAGGGATAAATGTTGTTTATGGTTTTAAAATGAACTTCTTTATACTTGAGGGGAATTGGGAATTTTAAGTATTTTGTTTGAATAGTTGATATTTCAGATTTGTTA
>NW_025322370.1:0-16579 GCF_019176455.1 Solea senegalensis
GTGTGTGTGTGTGTGTGTGTGTGTGTGTGTGTGTGTGTGTGTCTCACTTGTGTAAGTGCAGCATGAGAAAAGCCAGAGTGTCTCTGTTGGCTTTGGGGAGTTCAGCGATGGCCTGGTAGACGACGGCTGAGCTGCTGTCTTCATCAGGCAGTTCTGAAACGGTGAAGTGGATTTAAAAAAACAAAAATAATAATTTAACATTATTAAGGTGGAAGCGTTGCCATGGTAACCTGAGGCCTCCATGAACGTCCTGTGCAGCTTGAAGGTGACGAGCGGCTCCTTGAGTTTCCTCAGAAAGTCCTTCAACAGTCCACAGAGGACGTGGACGTCGGACACTTTACTCAACATGAGCGCAGTTTTTCCCTGAAGGAAACGATCTCTGAGCTCCTTCACCAGACGCTCGCCGCCGGGGACGCGGTACAGTCCTCGCTGAGGACGACGGAGACAAAGGACAGACACAGACAAACTCAACACCTGACACATGTAAGTGATGGAAATAGAGTCCATAAAGATAATGTTAATAACGGTTTTAACAAACTTGACTGATGTAGAATAGCACTAACTACTCATTACTTAACTATAACTAATCATTACTTAGTTATTATTATTATTATTATTATTATTATTATTATTAATAATAATAATAATAATAATAATAAGAAGAAGAATAAGAAATTAGGAATTAAAACATTAATTAACATTAACTAAATACTTATTACAGCATTGACTGGATTTATATTGATATTAACCACAGTAACTAGAGTTCCAACAGCATTAGCATTCATGTGTTCACCTCATCCAGGCCCCGCCTCTCGATCTCACTCACACACTCGATGATCAGGCGAGGGACTCGCGGATGAGTGGGCGGAGCAAAACTCTCCAATAGATCCTGACAGGAAACGTTTATGTAAATGAGTTACTGTCATTTAAATTAGGGGGTGGGTAAGCCACGCCCCTCTGCTGTGTTACATAAAGGTGGTACAAACACAGACCTGTGTCATGTGACCTGTACCTCCTGCTGCAGACGAGCAGTCGCCGATGAACTTGTGTTTACACTCGGGGTGAGCGACTGCGCGGCAGCTCCTGCACTTCACCGCCATCCTCCCGAAGCGGATCCTCTTCCCGCACGGCAAACACGTCTCTGGCCGGATCACCTGCAGGAACCACGTCACACAAAACAACCACGTCATGGAAACAACCGCGTCACATGAAACAACCACGTCATGGAAACAACCGCTAAGGAACAACAACCACTACAGGAAACAATCACACATGGAAAACAACTCACAATACATGAAAACAACGCTACTACATGAAACAACGCTTATGTGAAACAAATCATACACAGGAAAACAAATCAAGGTTACAGGAAACAATCAAGGCCATGAAAACAATCAAGGCTACAGGAAAACAACCGTAATACATGAAACAAATCACAGAATATGAAACAGCCACCACACATGAAACAACCACGCCATGGAAACAACCCGGCCATGGAAACAACCGGCTACCACATGAAACAACTGCGCTACATGAAACAACCACGCCATGGAAACAACCGCATCACATAAACAAATCACAAGCTATGGAAACAACTGGCAGCTACATAAAACAACCGCTGCTGGAAATAACCACGCTATACGAACAATCAAGGCTACATGAAAACAAATCAAGGCTATGGAACAACCGCTACATGGAACAATCAAGCCACATGAAAACAAATCAAGGCTACATGAAACAAATCACAAGCCACAAGAAAACAACCATGCGCCACACATGAAAACAATCCTCAAGGCCACATGAAACAAATTCCACGCTATGGAAACAACTGCGTCACATGAACATCTGTAACACATGAAACAACCGCTACATGAAAACATCCGCGAATATTACGAAACAACTGCGTCAAGAAACAACCGTGTCACATGAAACAAATCCACGAATACGAAACAGCCACACATGAAACAACCGTTACGGAAACAACCGCGCCATGGAAACAACCGGCCACATGAAAACAACCGCGCTACATGAAACAACCACGTCATGGAACAATCAAGATCACATAAAACAACCGCCATGGAAACAACCGTGTCACATAAACAAATCAAGGCCATGGAAACAACCGCTGGTTATGAACAATCGCCACATGGAACAATCATACTACATGGAACATGAAACAACCGCGTCACATGAAACAACTGCGTCACATGAAACAACCACGTCATGGAAACAACTGTGTCACATGAAACATCTGCAACACATGAAACAACCTCGTCACATGAAACAACCACGTCATGGAAACAACCACGTCACATGAAACAACCGCAACACATGAAACAACAACAAGTGGTTGTTTCCTGTGACATGTGACGTGGTTGTTTCCGTGACGTAAGTTCACCGTTTTGGACACAAACACGTGTTTGGGGTTCTTCTCGACTCTGCACGTCACAACCGGTCGAACCAGAACACTCGGCTCCGTCGTCATGGCGTCAGTTTCAGGCTCCGCCATCGTCTCGTCGTCAGGAAACCACACGGACGTTTGATCTGAAACCACAAACACCACGCTTGTATTCTGGCCGTCACAATTTCATCAGGTCGTCATGGTAACGGCCCTGACGTCAACAGTGTCACCGACTGTGAGACTCACCGGCTCCGCCCACTGACAGCGCACACTCCTGAGTGAACGTACGCGGTGGGTTCTCCGTCGTCTCCTGAGTGATTCCCAGAACCATGTGGATCTGACCTCCGGTGTCTGGGGTCGTCACCAACGCCTTCACCACTGTCTCCACCTCCTGAGCCACAACACACACAGTGTCACATGACCCACCTCTTAATCCTGAGTCACGTGACCAACTGTAATCTTCACCTTCTCCACAGTTTTTCTCTCCATCAGCTCGGACGACACGTTACTGCCCCGCCCACGTTTCACCACCGGAACACTGAGAACCGGACCCATCGACGAGCGCTGCAGAGAAAACAACAACAACAACAACAACAACATCTGAATGTTAGCACAACAACCAAACATGCTAAGAGGTGGTGCAGCTGTAGCTCACCCTCCTTTCTCGGGCTCGAGATCGCAGAGGTTTGATCGCAGTCGAGTCTAAATCCTGAAACAGAGAAAACAGGTTTAATTTTAACTTGTTCATTATTTTTGAGTTATAAGTGAACGTCTGAAGTTTCACCGCATCATGTTCTCACCACGTCATCGTCTGTGCGATCGTAGCTGATGTCAGAGTGAGAGAGAAACGACGACTCATCGATCACTGACAACCTGAAGAGATGAACACATGAAAGTGTTATCACACATTCAGACGTTCACAATATTCACATGCTCATAGGATTTGCAACATTCACTCCTCCCTTCACATTCACACAATCACAACTATCACTCACATGTTCACAGCATCATTCACACATTCATAACCCTGTCACTTCTCCACTTGGTTCAGTTTAACTCGTCTATAAATGACAAAGGCGACACCCTGTGGTCAAAGCTGAGATCTACATCACTTTGTCTATCACATGAAACATTCATCAGTTCATCTGAAACTTTCATGTTTTTACTTTGAAAACAAATTGAAAGTTAGTATTTAATGTAGTTTTCTTTTGAACTTTGATGACGGTTGTTGTTGCCGTGGTTGTTGCTGTGGTTGTTGCTGTGGTTGTTGCTGTTGCTGTGGTGGTTATTGTTGTTGTTGTTGCTGTGGTTTGTTGTGGTTGTTATTTTTTGATGCTGCTGGTTGTTGCTGTGTTGCTGTGGTTGCTGTGGTTGTGGTTGTTGCTGCTGTGGTTGTGGCTGTCGTTGTCGTGGTGATGAACGTACCTCTTGTTGCTCCGGTGCAGCGTCACGTTTCCTGTTTTATGCTCAAACGTTGCTAACAGTGATTTCTGCTCGTCGTTCAAACAGGCGCTGGATTTACTGTCGTGGACGAGGATGTCGCACATGAGCTGCATCTGCCGCTGCTGAAACAACAACAACAACAACAACAACAACAATAACAACATCATCAGTGTGAACGTGTGGTCTTGTCGCCTCCTCCTCCTCCTCCTCACCAGATACTGGTAGTCGGCCTCGATCTTGTAGCGTTTCTTCATCTCGACGTCGAGCTGGTTGCGAGCGTGTTTCAGTTTGACCTCCAGCGCAGCTTTAGCCACGTCTGACTTCACCAGCAGCTCTTTGTATTTCTTCAGCTCCAGCTCGGCGTGAAGCCACTTCTTCCTCGTCGTCTCGAAGTTCCTCACCACGGCAACGAACTCTGAGGACACACACGCGCGCACACACACACACACACACACACACACAGACTTAACTCAGTGACACAAAGTGACCACATGAGGCAGCAGAGGACCAGCAGCTCCTGTGTCCCTGCAGCTAAAATCACTGGTTTTCTCTCTGAGGTTTGATGTGGGCGTGGCTTACAAACCTCATTCTAACAGTGATATAATGAGATAAACACGTTGTGATCATGTGACGTGCGTGTGCGTGCGTGTGCGTGTGTGTGTTCTGACCCAGCTCTGTGTTCACAGAGTTCTCCTCCATGTTGATTCTCTGCAGACAGAGAGCGAGCAGCTCCTCCACCATCACACGAGATTCTCCCATCACTGCTGCCTCTGACGTCACAGTGATGACATCATCAATCATGTAACACAAAGTGCTGCGTGAATTAAAAGCTAATGTGAAGAAATAAACAACTAAGATACAAAATAAATATAAAATTAATCAAATAATGATTGACACTAACTAAACTAACTAAATGAAGACTCGCGTTTATGCTGAGTCATCATTAATTCACCGTTTATTTTTAGACTTATATATAAATCAAGTCTGTTTGTCTCGTGACTGACGTCACAGGGAGTTTAATCACTCACAAACAAACAAACAAACTCACGGTGCAGCGGCAGCGCGCGGCGGTCACGTGTCCTCACTCACTAACGTTTGCACAGCTGCGGCCATCAGCTGCGTCTGTTATGACGTCATCACGTTTTCCTTGTCCTCGGGACTCGCAGTCCGTTGGTGTTTGAGCGCCATCTTCTGCCCGGGAGTGTGGCACGCGACAGTGCCGCAGGTTGTGTGTTTTTTTAAAAGCTTAATTAACATAAGAAAGATGACAAAGTCACATAAACACAACTCCACTACACAAAGTAAATCACACCTCGTATGAACGACACAGACAAACAACACGTTTAAAATGAAGGAAAGAAGGAGAAGTGCTAAATAGAAAGATAAATAAAAGAAAATAAAAATAATACAACAACAAACAACCAAACAAGTAGTTTAGGAAATGTTACATTCTGCTAAAAATGTGTAGAGTTTATTTGCATGGGACTATTTATTTTTTATTTATATTTTTATTTATTTGTTTCAGGGTTTATGTAACAGGGAGAGTTCATTCTTAAGAGCATACATACATAAATGTAATATTTATGTATGTATGTAATATTTTGTGATAATAATAATAAGATTATTAACTAAAAACTCTGAGGATTATTTGAATATTGTGAGAAGACCAAAACTGGACGATATGAAGTCGTGGAGACACTTCTCACATTCATAAAACACGTGCTCTGTTGTTTCCACGTTCAAAAACAGTTTTCTATCACACATTTAAATCTACTTTTTATAAATTCATTTGTGGGATAAATGTTGTTTATGGTTTTAAAATGAACTTCTTTATACTTGAGGGGAATTGGGAATTTTAAGTATTTTGTTTGAATAGTTGATATTTCAGATTTGTTATAACTCTTTGTTCTACTTGGATAGAAGGTATTGACTAAATACTGCCTTAAAAACGTATTATTACATTTTTACTTCCAGATCATCTATCTTCACTTTGTGTACATTTATTTTTATTATAGACCTCATTAGAGCAACTTGTGCTATATTTAACATTAAAGTCATTCAGTTCAACAATGTTTCCATTTCCATCCATTCTATGTAAAACACACCAGATTAGTTTTGTCATCCAGTCTTTCATAAACATAGATCTCCCTCGACTCAATATCACCCTATTGTTCCACAATGGGACATTATCAGGACGGAAATGATGTTTGAACGTCATTTTCTCATCTCAAGTGTTAAGTGTGAAATTTGCAAAGTTTTATGGGCAGTTTGAATATTTCCAAATCACATACTAATAGAAACTCAATACCTCCAACTTTGTAGAAAACAAGAGAAGGTAACGAGAACCATATCTCGAACTTCCGGTTTAGTGAATGAGTGGGTCGACGTTGAATCAGGAGTTCCCGGTGGAGGAAGTTCTAAAACATTGTAAAGCCAAAGTTCGAGAGGGGATGAGTAGGGAACTTACCAAAAAAGAAACGGAGAAGAAGCAAAGAGAGCGAGAAAAAATGGGAGATAGAAAGTGTGACGATAGGTCAGATTCCGCTAACGACGACATGCTAGCTAGCATGAAGGCTTGCTGTGATAGCGTGACTAAGCAGATTGGGAACAATAGCGAGGAAAACTGAAAAGAAATGAAGGACATTTGAGACAGTATTCAAAATCTGAGTTTTTTTTAGGGTGTGCCTTTACTGAATGGTTTATTCTATTTTATTTCATTCTCCATTGTGTGGGATGGTTTGGACAGTGTGGGTGAATATTTATCCCTATGGCTTTAAAAGAACTTTAAGGTCAAGTGATGGTTGGAATATGTTGGACATTTTTAGCGTGGACTTGAGGAGGACTTGAGTTTGGAGAGTTTTCCATCGCTGAGGGGGGCCCTCTTACCAGGGGGGAGAGATAGAGAAGCCCAGTTTACCACGGGAGATCACTTTTTTGTTCACTGTTTACTTCCATGTTTAGCTTATGGGTAATAAAAGTGCTTTGGGGATTTGATGTAAAATGCAGCATGAAGGTGTTAAAGTGGTGTCACTGAATGTGAATGTCGCTGAGTCGTCCGATTAAATTCAAATTTAGAAAAGAAAAAATGCAGGTGGTGTTTCTGCAGGAGACACATCTGTCTATGGAGGAACATGAGAAAATAAAGAGATTTGGGTATAACTACTAGGGGTGGAGGTGAATGGTAGTCTCACGGATCCCGCCTGTCTGGGGAGGTCTACTGGAGGTCTACTAGGGGTGGAGGTGTAATGGGGCCCCACGGATCCTCAGCTTCTGTCTGGGGAGGTCTACTGGAGGTCTACTAGGTGGAAGTAATGGTAGCCCCAGTCGGATCCTCGGCCCCTGTCTGGGGAGTGTCTACTGAGGTCTACTAGGGGTGAGGTGAATGGTAGTCTTCACGATCCTCAGAGGTCTACTAGGGGTGGGAGGTGAATGGTCTCACGGATCCCTCACTTCTGTCTGGGGAGGTCTACTGAGGTCTACTAGGGTGGGAGGTGAACAGTCTCACGATCCCGCTCTGTCTGGGGAGGTCTAATGGAGGTCTACTAGGGGTAGGTGAATGGTAGTCTCAATGATCCCTGCCTGTCTGGGGAGGTCTACTAGGGGTGGAGGTGAATGGTAGTCTCACGGATGTCTGGGGAGTGTCTACTGAGGTCTACTAGGGTGGAGGTGAATGGTGGTTCCCACGATCCCGGCTCTGTCTGGGGAGGTCTACTGGGAGGTCTACTAGGGTGGAGGTGGTCAGTCTCAATGGATCCCCTGCCTGTCTGGGGAGGTCTACTGGAGGTCTAATAGGAAGTGAATGGTGGCCCCACGGATCCCTCGCCTCTGTCTGGGGAGGTCTACTGGAGGTCTGGCTAGGGGTGGGAGGTGAATGGTAGTCTCACGATCCCTGCCTCCGTCTGGGGAGGCTCCACTAGGGTGCAGGTGAATGGTAGTCTCACGATCCCGCCCTGTCTGGGAGGAGGTCTACTAGGGGTGGAGGTGAATGGTGAAGTCTCACGGATCCCGCCTGTCTGGGGAGGCTCAGCTGGAGGTTCACTAGGGGTGGAGGTGAATGGCAGTCTCAATGGATCCCCGCCTGTCTGGGGAGGCTCACTAGGGGTGGGAGGTGAATGGTAGTCTCACGGATCCTGCCTGTCTGGGGAGGCCTACTGGAGGCTGGGTGGAGGGGAATGGTAATGGATCCCCGCCTGGTCTGGGGAGGTCTACTGGAGGTCTACTAGGGGTGGAGGTGAATGGTAGTCTCACGGATCCCGTCTGTCTGGGGAGGTCTACTAGAGATCTTAGTTTAAGGATAGAAATAATGAAGATGAATTTATAACCAAGGCTACTGTACCTGTTCCAAACTCTTCCAGTAATGATACCACAGAAACAGAGTGGGATAGATGGATATCCAGGTTCATTTGGGGGGGTAGGAGGCCAAGAATTCGATATAGCACCATGCAGCTCCCAAAGGACAAAGGGGGCATGACAGTACCGAAACTACAAGACTACTTCTATGCTGCACAGCTCAGGGCCGTAACTTGTTGGTGTAAGGGAGAATATGTAGCTAGGTGGAGGGATATAGAAATGAAGGTGGGGGCTAGCCCAGTGCAAATATTAATAACTGATAGGGAATTGTTTAAAAGGGAAGACAGATTGTTGGACCCAATAACTAAATTCACATTGTGACTACAAAGCAAAGATGCTGAGGTGGATAACACATGACAAGAGATTCAAGAGATTCAAGAGATGTTCGGGCTTTAAGGGAGAAATTAAGGGACAAACAAACTTTTACAATATTTTCATGTGAGGGATTACTATTTGAAGGAAATAAAGTTAGAACAACTCAAAGAACAGAACATGATTATTAAAATAACGATAAACGCATATGTAGGGAGAACCTGTCGAGTAATCTCAGCTCTATAGTGAGGGGAACTCAACTGGTATAATGTGAGACTCAACACTCAGCCACTGGCTCCAAGGTATGGAGAGAATTTATAAGGTTTTTCATAACACCAGAGATTAAAGGGAGATACACACCACGTCAGAAATCATGTTGGAGGTTGTGTGGTCAGGCGGAGGCAGACCACACATACACAAGATGGAGGGATACTGGGAGGGAGTCTGGAATGTGCTGAGGGACATATGACATACCAAAGACTTGTTTGCTATTGTATCTGCGGAACATTCCACAAGAGGAGGCACAAGGACGAGATAAATACCTGGTGTTCACACCCTGCCTTTCAAAATAAGAGCTACTTCCTGTATGAACCTGTGGCTCAAACACTTCATGATATAAATATGATGGAGAACAGGAAGTGGCTGCACTTTCACTGTGGAGAACAGATCAGACCGGATATGACGTCGTGTGGTCATGTGACGTGGCTGTGCAGTTTAAATGTTCCTCCTCAACAACAATGATTATAATAATTATTACAAAAACAGGACTCTCACTCTGCTCACTTTATTCTTTATTCATGCAGCTTTGATCACGATCACAGGAACAACACGCGCACACGCACACGGACGCGCACACACACACGCACACACACGCGCGCGCACGCACACACACACACACACACACACACACTGGTCGTCCCGGGACAAAATGTTTATTGCCGACGATCCGAGACAATTTCACACAAACGTCGTGAGAACTCGGGTCACGTGACCATGGTGTTACCATAGCAACAACATACAGTGGCCTGGACATAAACAAAAATAACAGTTCTTCCAGAAAGAGAATAAATGAACAAACATACGAGATGTGAAACTGACAATCTTATACAGCACCACTTCCTTTCAACCTGGCTTTCAAAATAAGAGCCCCTGACTTTGTCTTCTTATGTCAAACTTTCACAGAGTTCATTCTATAAAATGAAATAAAATGAAATAAAATAAAACAAATGTTTGAAAGTCTTGGCAGTTTGTTTGTTAAATATTTAGTTACATTTGTAAAAGAGTTTTCGTGACAATGATTAGAAACTTCCAGGCCACCGTAGGAACCTGAACACAACACCACAGAAACATACAAAACAAACACACACAAGTGTGTGTGTGTGTGTGTGTGTGTTAATTAGCACCAATTAGTTTGACATTAACGTGGATGAACTGATGAACACATGAGCGTTCACGGAGCACATGCTGACACTGAACACACCACAACAGGAAGTTATTATCAAACACACACACATTTGTTCTGTTGACAGGGTTTTTCTGATGAAAGGTCAGAGGTCAACCCATGACATTTTTTTGTTCTAATTGAAGCAGGAGGTCAAAGGTTACAGTCTTCATTACACTATTACACTTATCACTACTATTACTGTTAGTTACAGCTACTGTTCCTGCTGAGACACAGTGATGAATGAATGAATGAATCCTCATGTTTTCACAGAAGGCGAAAGAAACAAACTAGTTCATTATTAAAGGGATAATTCAGTTTTTTTAATGTGTGGTTGGATCAGGACCTGCATTTTGTAAACCACTCACTCTCCCACACACACTCTCACACACACACACACACACCCACACACACACACCCACACACACACTTTATTTCCACACACACACACACACACACACCTCCTCTACTCTCCCACACACACACCCTCCTCAAGCCTACTCACACACACACACACTCCTCTCCCACACACACACACACTCACTCTCCCCACACTTTCACACACACACACATGCACTACACATTTCTTCCACACACACACACACACACATGTATATGTATGTGTGTGTGTGGGAGAGTGAGTGTGTGTGTGTGTCTCACAGTGAGATAAAGAAGTGGTCATGTGACTTAGACGTTGCAGATTTAACACTGTCCCTTTAAATGAACTAGTTCTAGGTTGAGTTGGTGATCCACGTTCATCACTAACTAAGTCGTAGGACTGAGTAACTTACACAAACTGTGGTTAAGTTAAAGACGAGTTAAGAGTGTGTTCTTCTGCAGCTGTTTAAAGCACTAAAGGTTTTTCCGTCGCCCCCTGGTGGCTACATGCTACTTCCTTCACTTTTCAAACCACAAGACTAACTACGTCCGTTTGTTATTTACAGTCTGAGGTCCGCTCCCGCTCAGTGACACATGTGACCTTTGACCTCTGGTGTCAGCGCAACCTCCCGCTCTAAGACAAAGACGTGATGTTGGATCTTCCACAGGCGCCCTGAAATCACTGAGTGGAAAAGGATATGATGACTGACTTGTTATTGTGGGCATTAAATAGTTTGTTGTAAATGGAATAGTCCTTCCACTACCTTATTTTTACAGATATGAAGTGAACATGTGTTTCATTGACCGTGTGCAAATAGCAAGTCTTTAGCAAAAATCCCAAGATTAATTAAATTAGCCCTTGCGGTGTTGTATTTTTTTAGAGATTTTACATCACCACCACTTAACCCTGCTATAAAATTTCCATTCTGGAGTCTGCGTTACAGCCAAATTAATTATTCACAGGTTAAAAAGAGCAATGTGGTTCTTTTATTTGGTCTGACCTTCTCATAAAGACCATTATTTACTTTTAAATAGCACAGATGACATACGGTACATCGCGTCCTGGTTGTTGTTGAATAGAAATATAGATAATACATTTCAGAAGATTTAGACTCATCACCACTCTATAATAATTACCTACATTAACTCAATTTTAGCAGTCAGCTCTACTAAATACACATTATGTGTCAGAGAGGGTTTTGTGACCAGTCCAAACCTGTTTTTAAAGAAGCTAAATATAAATTGAAGTTGTTAATATTCAGCAATAAAGTGATCACATATTATTTCATATGACAACAGACTGCATCAGTCCTGTGAGCAACATTAAAGCAGCTTTTGAAGAACTTCCGTCACAATGGACAAAACCTCTTTTTTAATTATGTGCCTGTTTTTTTGACCAGAAGAGGGCAGTATTGAACCAACGATTCATCTAAATTCCTTATGTTGCTGCAAAACAATATACTAAATTAATACAAATTATTTTCCATAAATTCTTCCAAATTCAGTATGATATGATAAATATGGTAAATATGATCAAACCACTTTTTAAACTTCCTCTAAAGAATTCCCAATATGGCTTTCTGTTGACACACTGTTTATTATATTACTGTCAACTTGAAACACGTCAGGACGTTTATAGAAAAACACCAACACGCTGTATTCAAAGGTGCAGAGCAGTTTAATTAATGTACCATGAAAAGTATTCAAACTTTATGTCACTCATAGATTAAAGTGAAACAGTAACCAATGTCAAACTGTAGAGTCAAACCAGGTATTTAACAAGATAGAGCGCATCAATATCCTAAATCTACAGATACAAAATGGTCAAGTAAAGTAAAGTTCAATGATTTTTAGCAAGTAAAGTAAAGTATAAGCTTTGGAATCTGATCGTGTAAGGAATGCAGAGAGCAGCTTTCATTAGACAATGCACACAGTGTCCTCATTCATAATCTTTAGGTGAACAACGTGCGAGCGACAAACAACAATGACCAACAGTAGCATGTGCAACGCGTCAGCAATTCATCACACTGTTGCATCCTGATTGAGTTTCTGCGTTCAAATCTTCACTGATTCACATGAGTCACTAGTGAGAGGGCAGCGATGGCGAGTCTGGAGCTATTTTTTAAATTATTCTTTGAAGCCATTGGCCTCGACCTTAGTCCCAGTCTGCTCCCGCTTCTCAGCCTGTCTGTCCAAGCTGGGGCTGAGGCCCTTGAATGCTGCGGAGTGCGATCTGGAAACTCCGTTCACCGTCAGCACTCCACCGTCCGTGGGGCAAATATAATCTGCAGATTCGTCGGGTTTCCTCTTTCTCAGGTGACTGAATTGGGTGAAGCCCAGCTTTTTTGGCTGGAAAAACACAAAACAATTCCCATTAACCCGTTAATAATTCCTTATTGTGCTGTGAACGGACGCAGAACTCCTTGATTTGTTTCGTACCTTCACTTTGGCAGTGGTTGTGAGGGGAACGTGGCCTGTGGCATTGCCGTACTCCCGCTTCTCCTGTGTGGCCTGAACCCCCACCAGGGTAGAGAAGGCAGTGGCAAGGTGGCGACGGAGCAAAGTCTTCTGAGGAGGGATATTTAGCAGCAGGGCCAGAGTTTCTGAGGTGAAGCGCGGCTCAAGGATCTACAGACGAAGGAAGCAATTCATGTCTACAGACATGCAATACAAACGTTCTAAATAAAATGTATACAATACTTACAATCAGGCCACCATGGACACCACTGCCCCGTAGATTAGGAGCGTACTCGGCTAGATCCACTGCTCGAAGCCACTCCATCACACGATGGTTAGACCACTGCACCACCTCTGAGGGACTGGGCTGCTTCTTCAGAAAGATGAAAAAAAAAAATAAGGCAACACACTCAATTCCATTTTTTTTGTAATGACCCTTTTGGAAACTGTAAACTAGAAGTGGATAGTTGATTTTATGGCTCCTTCTTAACATTTAACATGCATCTGGCGCCATCTTGTGGGCCATTGATGTGATTTCATCTGTTCACCATCTATGAGCAGTGTCTCAGTAAAACACTTTTTTATAAAATGTCTTTCATGAATATTTTCTCAACATTTAGTGTTAACATTTGACAAAAAGACCAAATCCAAGCGACACAGTCCACAGTACAGTATCAGACACCGCCGTCTCCGGTCCGTCTGGGCTTACCTCGTCGCCTGGCCTACGGCGAAGACAGTGAGGGTTGAACTTGTTGGCATGAAGGACGTGAATGGCACATTTGATACTGAGGTGATGCAGCTGGCTGGTAACTTTTAGAGTCAAGAGGTCATTCTGTAAAAAACGGCCAGAGAAGATCAGTGAACCTACAAGTGCATGGTATTATATTGTGTTTTTTAAATCATGAAAAACTCTTTGTGGATTATTCTGGATGTGCTGTTGCTGTAGCAAATTGCCCATGATGAGAAACAAGTTTTTTTGATGACTTCT
Organism: Solea senegalensis; assembly: GCF_019176455.1. NCBI lineage: Eukaryota > Metazoa > Chordata > Actinopteri > Pleuronectiformes > Soleidae > Solea > Solea senegalensis. The sequence continues at coordinate 13,771 of NW_025322370.1, forward strand.
TTTTTTAACTGACCTCAGTTCAGCATTACTCTTAAATTTGCCGGGTCTTATACTGGCAGTTTGAGTCTCCAACCATTTATAAAAATGGGTGGAGTGTAGTGCTGCTTGAAAAGGTTATCCACCAGGGGGCGACACCTCTGGTTACAAGTAGAACTCTTGTTTGAGTGGAAATCAATGGGAAAATGAGCCTACTTTTCACTTGATTTACAACTTGAGCAAATATTTTCCTGAGGAATTAGTTGCTAGTTTCTGGTCTTCTCCTACAGCACGTGATGACAATTTTGTAAATCATTTTTCCAATTTAGGGGAAAATACATGGTAAAGCACGGCAAATATAAGTGGACACCAGTATGACTGACAGCTCGTATTGTCCAGTAAGTGGCAATAGCAAAAACTGTGAACAACTGGAAGACTAAATTCACTTTTCTTCACTTGGACAGAGACTGGGATATAAATATATATATGTATATATATAGATATATATACATATATATATATACATACAAATCTTATAGCACATGCAGGGTTTAGGTCTTACCACTGTGAGGTATTGTATCATTCGACCGTCTACTCGTGCCTCATGGAACTGGTCTTTATACTGAGGCAAACCAATGTCATCCAACCAGCCTGCAAAGATGAAAAGACTTGTTAATACACAATTGCTGCAATGGTCCAATTTAAGATAAGGAACTTTTTAAAGCTACATTTCCAGCTTTCCTCTTAGGTTTCTTTTTTGGTTCTTTATTTTAAGACCTGCTTTATCTCGCGATGTGAAAGCATCTACGGGTTTTAACTGTCCCATGTAAAGAGAGTCTTACGGGTGACCCAGATGTGGTCCAGCTCTGATGATTTCTCTATAACTTTGGTGGTGAACGCCCTCAGAGCCAGCTGGAGCTTTTTCCTGTGCAGAGGATTCTTCAGACCCATCTCCTAGAGACAGATGGGACATAAATTGGTATTAATTTGGGTAAATAATCAGTGGTTTGCTTACACAACATGCTACTTTATTAATAATAGTGACGTGTATCCGACCTTTGTTGTGAGGTAGCAATAAAATCATCTAAACATCATTACTAATGTTAGGTTTCAAGAGACATTTACTGTCTTATTTTATAGTCTGACCTTTTCAATCTCCTGAGGTGAAGCAGACAGAAGTGTTTGTCCACTGTCGACCCACTGTCTGGAGAGACTGATGTACTGACCCAGCCCATAATCCTCGAGCCAGCCACACACCTGCTCTTTGGTCCACTGGCTGAATGGAATATTCATATCACTGAGACAAAGACAAAGGGGACACGTTAGAGGCTGAAGTGGCAAAGTTTTAAAATGATAATAGTGTAGAAAAGTCACTTTGGTTAAGCTAAAAGTAAAACTCTTTGGTGAAGGGAGTGGTGAGATGAGAGCGCTTAACTCGATTATACATAAAATGGCAAATTAAAAGGCTGACGTCTCTGATGCAGAACCATCAAAATACAGTCCTGAAGAGCACTGAGCTAAATGCAAGCGCTTTACCGTGACGAGTCATAAGATTCAGGAGTCCTGGTCAGTCTGGGTCCAGCTGTGGCACGTAGTCCCCCTCTCCTAAACTGACCTGCATCTGGATCTGCTGACTGGAGCCCTCCAGACTGAGTTCTCCTTAGTCTGTGTGGACAATAATAAACATTCTGACACTGCTTTCATCATGAAAACATATTAGGTTTTTTTGTTAGATCTATAATTCTGGCATTTCTTGTACAATATTTAGTATATATCTCATAAATAAAATATGGTTTATATTGTAATATTATTTTATTTATATAGATTTTATAAATTTTTTGTAGATTCAATTTTTGTTATCTACATACATACAGAAGATATGTATGTACTGTATGCTGGTAATGTAAGACAGTGCCTTTCATCATTATCCTTCTAAATACTGATTCATTTGTGTTGACATATACACGTGTTTCATCACACTCACTTTCCCCAGAGTCTCTTGAAGCTCCTGTTGTTCTTCATGTATTCTGGTGAGCCCACGGTTCGTTGGCCAGGCTGTGCATTCGCTTCAGAATGAACGGGGGAATTACTACTCGAAGTGCTGTCATCGGCTTTCTCCGACTTTCCTGTGCGAGGTTACAAACATTTGACAAACAATTGAGGCAATTCTCATTTGATTGTCAACCCCTACCTGCACAGAACTTTAAAGCAAGGATATGTCATTTGATAAAATCCACATTTATTAAAACCAGATCAACAACCAATCAATTGATTCAGACCACATGGAATGATTTGATGCCAGGGGTGTCAAGTATATAACCCGCAGGATGAAATTGTGAAAATTCTGCGGTATAATTAGAATCTAATCATAAAGTTAAATACCATATTGACTCGCCTCGACTTGACTCGCCTCAGCACAGTCATTTTGAAACCGAAACCGAAATTTTTCTCAAGAAATGGCAGGTTGTTCATGTTTTGTAAAAAGATACTTCATTAAATGTAAACCAAAGGGAACAATTTGTTGTTTATAGTTTATCATGCTATAATTTTACTGGTCCGGCCCAACAAGCCAGAGAGACACAGTTAACACCTCTGAATTCATTTAGCAAGTCACGCGAAAAATTCCCAGTTTCGCTACAGACGACAACTTCCAGTGTTTTGCAGCTTTGCTGAAACAGCCCATGGGAGGAGGGGTGGGATGTTTCTGTTGCATGCATGCTACTGCTAACGTTTCCAGACTTGGAGCCAAATGGTGCGTGTTTGGTGGTCTGCCTTTTCACAATGCTCTATTCAGAGGGAGCGGGAGCAGGGGCGCTACAGACCATTGAGTTCA
>NW_025322371.1:5000-8771 GCF_019176455.1 Solea senegalensis
AATCGCTAAGATTATTAGGGTTCGAGCAACAAGGTTGCAAGAACCCTATTGTAATCGTAAGAGTTATTCTTCTTATTCTTCCGCCTTCCAAATAAATCGCGTTTTTGAGGCCCTGAACATGCCCCAAAACTCACCATTCTTTGCAAGTGCATCAGACCTGGTGTAAATTTACGTTTATTAATGTTTCGGGGAATGTGCGTTAAAAAATGAAAGTGGGCGGGGCAAATAACTGCTCCACCCCCTAAAACTTGTGGGCCTGAGGAGCACGTTTAATGTACATGCACGAAACTTGGTACACGCGTTCTTTAGGTCGGGATGGTCAAAAAAGTCAGCGTAGCCTATGCTCTAAAACGAACAGGAAAGCCGCCATCTTGGATTGAAAATTCATTTTTTGCCGATTTTGGCCATATCGCACCATCGGTATTTGAACGAACTTGTCCTAGAGCTTACATGGGATCACGTTCAAACTTTGTGAGGTCACTTTGGACAAGTTGAGGATCTAAAGTTGCTAAAAACTTTTTAATAAGTATCATGGTGTACGAGAAAGGGGCCGGCAAAGTTGGTGAAAATTTTTATTTTTCGCCACAGGCAACAAAACTCTTATAACTTTGCGATAGAAGGTCACTTCCAAACCAAATTACCTAGGGTTGATGATGGACCATTGCTGAAGAAGTCTGTGGAAAAACTGTACATTTTTAGCACAGCGCCTCCTTGTGGTAACAGAAAATACAACAAATACACAATTTCGGTAATAACTTTTACATATTTAATCGTATCAAACTCAAAATTTGTGACAACATTAAAAACACATGAAAGATGATGCGTGCTTATTATGATAACAAATGGCGCAACGGTGTTGCCATAGCAACACTGCAAAGTCAGATATTTGTGACAAAAAAACAAACTGCTACAACTTTGCGAAACTGAGTCCAATCTGAACCAAACTTACTAGGATTGATGATAGTCTGGCCCTGAAGACACCTATTTGAAAATATTCACTTTCAAAAACAGCGCCCCCTTGTGACAGCAGCCACTATGACACCTGATATTTGAATGAACTTGTCCTAGAGTTTTTGTGCGATCACCTTGAATATTAGTGAGGTCACTGTGAACAAGTTGCCGAGCATAAGTTACTGAAAGCTTTTTAAAATGTCGCTCGGTGTACGAGATAGGGGGCGCCAAAGTTGGTGTTCATTCATATTTTTCACAACAAAAGGCAAAAATCTTACAACCCGTAAAACTTGTCCTCCTGAGGAGCACGTTGAATGTACATGCACGAAACTTGGTACTCACGCGTTCGTTAGGTCCAGACGGTCAAAAAAGTCAGCGTAGCCGAACCTCTAAAACGAACATGAAAGCCGCCATTTTGGATTGAAAGTACATTTTTCGCAGATTTTGGCCATTTCGCACCAATGGTATGTGAACGCACTTGTCATAGAGCTTTAATTCGATCACCTTCAAACTGGTTGAGGTCACTGTGAATAAGTTGAGGATCTAAAGTTATTAAAAGTTTTTTTAAATGTCACATGGTTTTTGAGATAGGGGGCGCCAAAGTTGGCGTTCATTCATATTTTTCACAACAAAAGGCGAAACTCTTACAACCCGTAAACCTTGTCCTCCTGAGGAGCACGTTTAATGTACATGCACTAAACTTGGTACTCACGCGTTCCTTAGGTCAGGACGGTCAAAAAATTCAAAGCAGCCTATGCTCTAAAACGAACGGGAAAGCCGCCATCTTGGATTGAAAGTAAATGTATTGCAGATTTTGGCCATTTCGCACCAATGGTATGTGAATGCACTTGTCATAGAGCTTTCATGGGATCACCTTGAAACTTTGTGAGGTCACTGTGAACAAGTTGAGGATCCAAAGGTATCAAAATCTTTTCATTAAGTATCACGGCGAACAAGAAGAAGGTCAGGAAAGTTGGCTAAAATCACGATTCCTCGCAACACACAACAATCTCTTATAACTTTGCCATGGAAGGTCAGATAGTAACCAAACAAGTGACACTCGATGATGGGCCCTTGCTAAAGATGTCTATGCAAAAACTGTAAATTTTGAAAACATCGCCTCCTGGTGGTGGCAAACACTAGGAAGTCTGGTATTTCGCAACACACAACAAACTCTTATAACTTTGCGATTGAAGGTCAGATCTTACCCAAACTTGTGATGATCGATGATGGGCTTTTGCTGAAGATGCCTATGCAAAAATTGTAAATTTTGGAAACAGCGCCACCTGGTGGTAACAGAAAGTACAAGTTCACAAATTCCCTTATAACTTTAACAAATGTCCTTGTATCAAACTCAAAATTTGGGAAAACATTCCAAACACATGGTAGATGATGTGTGCCTAATATGATAACAAATTGTTCAACAGTGTTGCCATGACAACACTACAAAGTCAGATATTTGCGACAAAAAACAAACTGCTACCACTTTGCGAACGCTATTCCAATCTGAACCAAACTTGCTAGGATTGATGATAGTCAATCCCTGAAGATGCCTATATGAAAATATTCATTTTCAAAAACAGTGCCCCCTGTTGACGGCAGACAATATGACGTCTGGTATTTAGCTACAACAACAAACTCTTATAACTTTGCGATGGAAGGTCAGATCTTAACCAAACTCGTGACGACCGATGATGGGATCTTGCTGAAGATGCTTATCCAAAAACTGTACATTTTGAAAACAGCGCCTTCTGGTGGTAACAGAAAATACAAGTTCACAATTTCCCTTATAACTTTAACAAATTTCATTGTATCATACTCAAAATGAATGAAAACATGAAAACCACATGGTAGATGATGCTTGCTGAATATGATAACAAATCGTTCAATGGTGTTGACATAAGAACACTGCACAGGATCCACTCTACTGAGTGGTTTGTCATTGCAGTAACCTTTGTTCGCCACATGATGGAGGCATTTGCCTACAAATCTATCAAATCTAACATTTACAGTTTCTCATGCTGCTCTGGAAGGGAAAGATGGGGCAAAAGGTACTGCAAGAGGGGCCAAGGAAAAAAAAAACAGGGAAAATGGGAAGAGAGAAAAAGTAACAGAGGGAAAAAAGAGAAAATGCACCCTAAATTCTTATACCATCAGATGTTCTATCACAAAAATAACAAGTTATTTCTAAAATTCAGCTTCAATTCTGATACCATCAGTTGTTTTTCACAAAAATAACAACTTATAGATGAAATCACACTGTTAGACCTCAGACCCGCCCTGAACATGTCTGTAAAGGATGACCTCCTTACAGGAAGTACAACTCCCTAAACAGGAAGTAAAGTCTGACATTCTCCGATCCACACGAAACTTGTTATGTAAGTCAAGGTACCTTCCCTAAACACGTTTACGGACACGCCTTTCACCCAACAGGAAGACGGCCATTTTAAAAGGACACGCCTGACATTGCGCGGGGATGCAGCTGAAAATAACCTGTACCACAAGCGGTGAATGAACGGAAGATGAGGAAGAGGACTCGCGCTGCGACGTGGACGCACAGGGACTCGCGAGCCGTCAAGCTCGAACCCGTTAATTACCGCTTGCGGTACTAGTTCTTATTAGGGTTCGAGCAACTTGGTTGCGCAAGAACCCTATTATAATCGCTAAGATTATTCTTATTAGGGTTCGAGCAACTTGGTTGCGCAAGAACCCTATTATAATCGCTAAGATTATTCTTATTTTTATTATTCCTCCAAATGAATCGCGTTTTTGAGGCCTTTCCCATGCCCCAAAACTCACCAAATTTTGCAACCCCATCAG
>NW_025322372.1:0-8969 GCF_019176455.1 Solea senegalensis
TGTTTCTTGTAAGGAAGCAGCAGCAGCAGCGTAAAAGCTTGCAGCACCTGGTATTCCCAGGCGGTCTCCCATCCAAGTACTAACCAGGCCCGACCCTGGTTGGCTTCCGAGATCAGACGAGATCGGGCGTGCTCAGGGTGGTATGGCCGTAAGCCGGGGGGTTGGGGACACAGACTGCTTTTATGGACTGGGCAAGGCCCCCTGCGCGTGGCGGGGCTCAAAAGTCAGCCTTTGGGACACACTGCACTTCAGCCTTTATCTCCACCACATGCTACACTCTAGTCCAGTATCGGGAAGCGACACCGAGATGGGCAAGCGGCTGTTGGTGCCGTCATGTCCAGTTGATGCTGAATCTATAGGAAACAACAGCCAGGTATGCCAGTAAAAAAGGTCGAGTGTTTCCTCTCCAATGTGTGCTGGAGGTTGAAGTTGAACATAGCACAGCATTAACGAGCAACTGAGTCAAGGCATTGGCCTCTGGGATTATTCATTTCCAGCACCATCAGCCAAGAGCTGTGTCTGGCAAGAGCCACCCGGTGTTTGGCGAGTACACCTCATACTTACCTGGCAGGGGAGATACCATGATCAAGAAGGCGGTTCACCCAGGGCGAGGCTCCGCCATTGCACTCCGGCTGTGTTGACCCCTGCAAATTCCCCAAGCGTGGTGACGCGGGCGCGCAGGTAAGGATTATGGCGTCCGGCGCTTTCCCCGTGATGTCGTTATGGCGAAAGGTCAGCGCCAGTTCAGCGGTGTGCCTTTATCTCAAACTTCTCCGTCGCCTGCCCGAACGGCTATCCCACAGAATCTTTCCAAGTTGCTGGGAGCGTGATGGTTGTGGGTGTTGTCTTTCAGCTCAAAGCAAATGTCACGCTCCCTTTCCCAACTCTTTGTAGAAGAACTCGATTGTTGGAGATGGATCCATGGCCATCATGCCAAGGGTTAATACTTTGGCGCTTGCTCTGTTCACTCCGTGCAGTGACCTGATGTTGAAGTGATGCCAGGAGCAACTCACCATTTCAGAAGCCCGGATGAGGTGGGAAATGGCCCGGCAGTTTGTACTGCTCAGTGTGACACGGAGCTGCTTTGCTCATGCACTCACGTCTACCACTAAATGTTGGAGGTGTGCCAGTGAGCGAGGAACGTGCAGCGGTGTAAAAGCTTACAGCACCTGGTATTCCCAGGCGGTCTCCCATCCAAGTACTAACCAGGCCCGACCCTGCTTGGCTTCCGAGATCAGACGAGATCGGGCGTGCTCAGGGTGGTATGGCCGTAAGCCGGGGGGTTGGGGACACAGACTGCTTTTATGGACTGGGCAAGGCCCCCTGCGCGTGGCGGGGCTCAAAAGTCAGCCTTTCGGACACACTGCACTTCAGCCTTTATCTCCACCACATGCTACACTCTAGTCCAGTATCGGGAAGCGACACCGAGATGGGCAAGCGGCTGTTGGTGCCGTCATGTCCAGTTGTTGCTGAATCTATAGGAAACGACAGCCAGGTATGCCAGTAAAAAAGGTCGAGTGTTTCCTCTCCAATGTGTGCTGGAGGTTGAAGTTGAACATAGCACAGCATTAACGAGCAACTGAGTCAAGGCATTGGCCTCTGGGATTATTCATTTCCAGCACCATCAGCCAAAGAGCTGTGTCTGGCAAGAGCCACCCGGTGTTTGGCGAGTACACCTCATACTTACCTGGCAGGGGAGATACCATGATCAAGAAGGCGGTTCACCCAGGGCGAGGCTCAGCCATTGCACTCCGGCTGTGTTGACCCCTGCAAATTCCCCAAACGTGGGAGTCTTGACTGCATAATTTTTGCTAGTGGGGTGCTGCGTCCGCGCTTTCCCCCGATGATGTCGTTGTAAGCAAAGGTCAGCCGCCCGAAGTTCAACGTTGTGTGCCCATCTCCAAACTTCTCACGTCCTTGCGGAGCAACATCCCCAGTCTTTCCAAGTTGCTGGGAACGTGATGGTTGTGGGTGTTGTCTTTCAGCTCAAAGCAAATGTCACGCTCCCTTTCCCAACTCTTTGTAGAAGAACTCGATTGTTGGAGATGGATCCATGGCCATCATGCCAAGGGTTAATACTTTGGCGCTTGCTCTGTTCACTCCGTGCAGTGACCTGATGTTGAAGTGATGCCAGGAGCAACTCACCATTTCAGAAGCCCGGATGAGGTGGGAAATGGCCCGGCAGTTTGTCCTGCTCAGTGTGACACGGAGCTGCTTTGCTCATGCACTCACGTCTACCACTAAATGTTGGAGGTGTGCCAGTGAGCGAGGAATGTGCCACAGCCTCAGCGACTGATAGAAAACTGCAGCGCACAACCGACAGTAGGAAAGCGCTTCCAAACATGCAGTCAAATCTGGGCGGTTTATTGGCCGACTAAGCAAAAACGTTGAAGGAAGGCCGTCCCAAGGTGGCCGGCCGGCCGGCCGACCGAGACTGTGGTGACTCCGGCGGATAGACTCCTCGGCTGCTCTCCAGGACAGGGGCTACGTTGACTCTGGTTTCTCTTCAAAATGCACAAGTCTTTCGCCTTTTACTAAAGACTTCCGTGGAGAGGGACGTTCAAGAGTTTAAGTTATTTTTGGTGGGCTTTGCTGTAAGGCTGCGCCCTTTGAGTGTGTCAAATGTCAAGCAGCTGTCTGTCAAGGCTCAGAGGTGCACTTAGGTCAACCTTGGGGCGGAGGTGATCAGCAGCAGCAGCCTTTGTTATGCGCCCTTAAAAACATGGCACCACAACAACTGACTTGTGTGCCAAGATCTTGGGTTGGCCCCAGACACCTGTGGGCCATCGCTTCTCGGCCTTTTGGCTAAGATCAAGTGTAGTATCTGTTCTTATCAGTTTAATATCTGATATGTCCTCTATATGGGGATTAAATATTAAATGCATTTTTGAGCAGTGGGAGGTGAAAACTGGGGCTTGCTCTCTTCACTCCTTGCATTGACCTGGTATTGCAGTGCCACCAGGAACGGTGCACCATTCTCTTTTTTCTGTGAAAAGCAAAGCGAAGCTGAAACCAGAAAGACATCAACCCGTGCCTGTGCGTCAATTTAATTGCGAGCCCATGTTTCTTGTAAGGAAGCAGCAGCAGCAGCAGCGTAAAAGCTTACAGCACCTGGTATTCCCAGGCGGTCTCCCATCCAAGTACTAACCCGGCCCGACCCTGCTTAGCTTCCGAGATCAGACGAGATCGGGCGTGCTCAGGGTGGTATGGCCGTAAGCCGAGGGGCTGGCGACAGAGAGTGCCTTTATGGACTAGGCAAGGCCCCTGCTCGTGGAGGGGCATGTTTCTTGTACGGAAGCAGCAGTGTAAAAGCGTGCAGCGGTGTAAAAGCTTACAGCACCTGGTATTCCCAGGCGTCTGAGATGACTTTTGACCATGCTTGTGAAGAAGAGCCATCTGTTTATTTGTACATCCTCATAGAGTGCGTAGTTCCTGGCAATGAAGATGGTGTGTCGGGCTATGGATAGTAGAATGTTAATCAGGGTTGTGTTTATACCTTCTTTCTTGTGTGAGTATCCAAAGAGCCAAGTCCATTCCCAGTCTGTAATGTCTTTGCTGCTGAGCTTGCAGTGGTCGGTGAGGAGGTTCTTGACCCGGGTGATGAAGACCTCGCAGATGGGACAGGTGAGAAAGATGTGTTCAAGTGTTTCGTCATTTTTATTACAGACAGTACAAACCCTCTCATGGATAGCACTGTTCATTTGGTGCAGGATGATACCCGAGAAAATTCGTCTATGTCTGATTTTGAAATCGGTGTTGTTGGCGAAGGGATGAGCATAGGGGCTATTTATGTTTTTCCACATGGTGGAAACATTAATCGACGGGAAGTGTTCTTTCCAATGAGTTTCAGATGTCGGTTTTTGTACTATGTTTGCCAGCAAGGTGTTGTACCAATACTTGGAGGTTAGTTGATTAATGCTTTTCGCATCAGGCTGAGCACTTTGACGAAAATCAAGGGTATCATTCTGCCTACTACCACTGGTCTTGTAAAAAGCCTGTTTTAGATGGTCAGCAATCCCAGTTTCAATTTTCTGACATGTGAATTCAGCAAACCGTTTGCAATAAATGTTTTTGGCTCTGAGCCGATTCAAGATTTCTTCCACTACTATTTCGCCTTGATTGTTTGTGAAGTCTCCCAATGTGTATAAACCTGCTTGCGGCATTGACCCGCCCGAGATGGGCCTGCCCAGATATGTGATGTCTGGGTTGTGGAAAACGGGGAGCTGCAGCAGCTGGTGTTTGTTTTGTACTATAGTTACCAGGTGGGGTCTGGCCAACTCCCATGCCTCAAAGATCTCTTGTGTGAACTGTGAGATGTGTGTAGCTTGTGATTTTAGTGGGATCTGACAGAGATTGTAAATGCCACTGTTTCCACATGTTTTAATGGTGTCAAGCAGTTGATGTTTCCAAAAAAGGTCAGTTTTATCGTCCAACAGCTTTTTGATGATTTTGATTCTGAATGAGTGTTTTTTTGTGTTTATGTCTATTAGCCTAAGCCCACCGTTTGTGTATGTATCAATTGTTGTTCTGTGTTTTATCATGTTGCGGCGGCTTCCCCACAGAAAAGTGGATATCATTTGATTTATTTCTGCATGAGTTTGTTTTGGGAGATCATAGACTTGTAGCACATGATTCACTTTGGAGAGTATCAGGGAGTTGAGCATGACCACCTTACCCTTCAGGGTCAGCTTCCGCATTTTCCACAACCCCAAGGTGTTGTTCATTTTATTTAGCACCTCTTTCCAGGTGTTATCTCTGGCGGCCTTTTGATCCTGGCCAATATGCACTCCTAAGACCCTTACACTGGCCTTTTCCTCTATGAACGCCTGTCTGCCTGGTGACCTTGCCCCATTGCCACAGTACATTATAGTTGATTTGTTTTCATTGATTTTGGCACCGGAGGCTGAGCAGTAGATATGTACAAGATTCAAAGCTAGTTGTAGACTTTTTCCATCTTTGACCATGATATTTGTGTCATCGGCATAGGCAATCATTTTGCAGGAAGTGCCATTATCTGCCAGTATGCCCTGAATGTTAATGTTCTGATTTATTAATAGAGCTAGGGGCTCGGCCACCAGGCTGTAGAGCAGAGAGGAGAGGGGACATCCCTGTCTAATTGATCTTTGGATTGCTATTTTTGGGGTTTGGAGACCATTCACTTTTATGCGACTGTGTGCATTGTTGTAAAGAGATTGAATTCTTTTAATGAAATTGTGACCAAAACCGAATTGTTTTAAAACAGCCCATAAAAAGTTGTGTTCAACTCGATCGAACGCCTTTTCAAAATCTACTCCTAGATAGATGCCACCAGTTTGTGACATCTGATAGATGGTTTCTTTTATGGATAAAATGGAATCTGAAATATCTCGTCCGGGAATGCTATATGCCTGTGACTGATGTACTATGTTTGGGATAATTTCTTTGAGTCTGTTTGCTAGAACCTTTGCGAAAATTTTGTAATCAGTATTCAGAAGGCTTATGGGTCTGTAGTTGTTAATGATCGTTCTGTCTCCTCGGTTTTTGTATGCCAAAGTAATTAAACCAAGTGTAAGGGTCTCAGGAGCTTCACCTTTCTTCTCAACTTCCTCAAAAATTCGAAATAAAATTGGTGTTAAACTTTCTTTGAAAAATAGATAAAATTCAGTTGTTAAACCATCTACGCCTGGACTCTTGTTTTTTTGTAAGCCCTTGATGGCTGCTTCAATCTCTGCCATGCTGATAAGCTGATCACACCATATTCTGTCCTCCGTTGAGATTTGGTTCTGAATGACCTTCACCACACTTGTAATTGTATTTTGATTTATATTTTGATTTGTATATAGCTGCTGGAAGAAATCTTGTATTCTGGATATTATTTCATCAGTTTGTATAATTATGTTGCCCTTGCTGTCTTTCAGTTCTTTTATGAATGCTTTATTTTGTTTTTGCTTTTCTAAGCCGAGGAAAAAAGCTGAACATTTTTCCCCCTCCACAAAATTTTGCACTCTGCTTCTAATTATTGCCCCCATGCATTCCTTCTTTTTGGAGAGCGCTAACTTGTCTCTAATAAATATAATTTGTCAGATCTCCGTTAGGTTCATTGGCTATCTTTTGGAGTTCGTGTTCTAATTTTACTCTTAGCTCTTTTTCATTTTTTTTCTCCAGCCAGCTCTTATGTTTACTATAATTTATACATACTCTTTTGATTCGTTCTTTCACTCTTTCCCACCAATTAAATATGTCTTCGACCCACTCCATTTCATTTGCCACATTGTGAAGAAGACGGTTAACTTTGTCAATGAACTGTTAATCTTTTAGTAAGCTATTGTTAAAACACCATACCCCACCATTTGTTTGTGCTACTGATGGAAATAATGACAATTTTATGAGGGAGTGATCACTCCATGTGTTGAGGACATATTCTATTGAGTTCACATTGTGTACAATGGAGCTTGCCACTAAGGCATAATCAATACGGGATTGTTTGAGAGTATTTTGTACCACCTGATGTCTGGAGAACTGAGTTTTATTTGGATGCATAATTCGCCATAAGTCAACCAGGTCGTATTCTTTTATGATTTCGAATAAGGATCGCCTGCTCACATCATCTTTAAAGAGATTGTTGCTAGATATGTCAAATTTGGTGAGGGGAACATTGAAGTCTCCAGTGATGATGGAGTTGTTGTTTACCCACTTATTTAGCTCTTTGAAAAACACTTTTCTTTCACCCTCAGTGTTAGGAGCATATATATTGATAATTCTAATATAAACGTTTTTTTTCCATGAATCAACTATCAATAATCTACCTCGTGAGCATTTATATATTTCTATTACCTTATCAAAGACATTGTTTTTAATCAGCGTTGCCACCCCACACATTGCTCGATCTGCATTTGCGAAATATACATTCCCTTCCCATAACCCTCCTATCATGCTCACAGGAGATGAGGACCATTTTGTTTCTTGTAGCAGCAAGATGTCACATTTGGTAGTATTGATGACTTTGTGTAGTTTTTCTCTGCTGCAGAGCCCACGGGCATTCAGTGAGAGAAGCAGGGCCATGAGAAGGGTGAGCTGTATTATTGTGGCATTAAACATCACACTCATTTTTTTCTATTTTGCTTTTTCTTATTTGTTTTACCGGACTTGTCTGTATTTTTCGTTTTCTTGCCAGGGACACTACCGAGAGGTCCATCTCCGAATCAGAGTCAGCACTTGGTGAGGGAGAAACTGTTGGCTCTTTTTCAGAGTGGGGAGGACTGAGTGGCGCAGATTCTGCGGTTGGGGTGCTTCTCGTGCCTCTGGCTTGGAGCTTTTCAGCTCCAGCCACTTTTTTTTCATTGTCTGGTTGAGCCTCGTCATTCTGCGCTTCCGGAAGGCTTTCTCCAGAGGTTTCCACATTAGTGGTTATTTTTTCCGCTCGGGGCGGCTGGGCAGGGGGCCCTTTCTCTACACCACACTCTGTGCGTACCTCCGCAGGCGCTATCTCTGCCTCCTCCTCTCCTGCACTGTCCTCAGTGCTTCCCTCTGTCTGCTCCCTCTCCAACTCTGACTCTGCTATGCTCTCCGGTTCACTTTCATTGCAAATGCAATTTTACATGTTGTTGTGGCACAGCTCACACCTTTTCACAGCTTTATGGCACTCTCTTGCATAGTGCCCCTGGACTCCACATTTATGGCAACAAAACTCAGGACACTCTCTAAGAATGTGTCAAGGCTGTAGGCACATTCGACACACTTTCACTTGCCGATCATGTAACACTCTGAAGTATTCGGGACCAGTGGCAGTATTAAATCTAGCAGAGTAAGGCAGGGATTGTACTGTCTGATTAAATTTGACTTTCACATCCCTTGTCCCATCTGCGATGTTTGTGCCAGGCCACATTCTTCTCTTGATTGGAGAGATTGCAGAGACTCCCCAGCCATGCAGCTTGTCAATTATTTCCTGGTCTGAGATGTACGCGGGCAGAGTGAGAAAAGAGACCACCAGTTCATCATTGTTTAGCTCTTTTTCCATAACTATGGTTGTGCCGATTTTGAATCCATCCAGCAATCTGCTTTTCCCAACAGTGTTTGTCATTGTTATTTCATATTTGTCCGTTCCAATACAGCGGCAGGCAATCAAACCTCCACACAGTCCACGCACACATTTCAATAATTCCATTATTGGGACTTTTTCTGTTCCCGTCAATTCTATTTGTAAAGTCAGCTCCTTCTCATACTTCCTTTGGGTTCCATCATTCTTTTCTCTGTCTCCATTCTCCGTGTTCTTTATCTCCTTTGCCATGATTCTTTGCTTGGTGAGGTCGTTGTTCTGAGGTCCATCCATGATGAGAAAAAAAAAGTTCAACAAAAGGCGCCCCCGCACAGTGTGGAAAACACTGTCGGGGGGGGGGGAAACCAGTCCTTAAAATGAACAAAACCAGTAAACTGAAGTAGCCCACGATGAGAAAAGGGAAAAGAAGTGCAGAAAGGAGGAGAAAAAGGGGAAGAATACAGGCTGAGGAAAGGAGCCGTGTGCTCGAAATGTTTGTAGCATACACTTCCTGATTCGCTAGTGGGCGTGCTCAGGGTGGTATGGCCGTAAGCCGGGGGGTTGGGGACACAGACTGCTTTTATGGACTGGGCAAGGCCCCCTGCGCGTGGCGGGGCTCAAAAGTCAGCCTTTAGGACACACTGCACTTCAGCCTTTATCTCCACCACATGCTACACTCTAGTCCAGTATCGGGAAGCGACACCGAGATGGGCAAGCGGCTGTTGGTGCCGTCATGTCCAGTTGTTGCTGAATCAATAGGAAACGACAGCCAGGTATGCCAGTAAAAAAGGTCGAGTGTTTCCTCTCCAATGTGTGCTGGAGGTTGAAGTGGAACATAGCACAGCATTAACGAGCAACTGAGTCAAGGCATTGGCCTCTGGGATTATTCATTTCCAGCACCATCAGCCAAAGAGCTGTGTCTGGCAAGAGCCACCCGGTGTTTGGCGAGTACACC
>NW_025322373.1:0-15952 GCF_019176455.1 Solea senegalensis
TGTAAAAGCGTGCAGCGGTGTAAAAGCTACAGCACCTGGTATTCCCAGGCGGTCTCCCATCCAAGTACTAACCAGGCCCGACCCTGCTTGGCTTCCGAGATCAGACGAGATCGGGCGTGCTCAGGGTGGTATGGCCGTAAGCCGGGGGGTTGGGGACACAGACTGCTTTTATGGACTGGGCAAGGCCCCCTGCGCGTGGCGGGGCTCAAAAGTCAGCCTTTCGGACACACTGCACTTCAGCCTTTATCTCCACCACATGCTACACTCTAGTCCAGTATCGGGAAGCGACACCGAGATGGGCAAGCGGCTGTTGGTGCCGTCATGTCCAGTTGTTGCTGAATCTATAGGAAACGACAGCCAGGTATGCCAGTAAAAAAGGTCGAGTGTTTCCTCTCCAATGTGTGCTGGAGGTTGAAGTTGAACATAGCACAGCATTAACGAGCAACTGAGTCAAGGCATTGGCCTCTGGGATTATTCATTTCCAGCACCATCAGCCAAAGAGCTGTGTCTGGCAAGAGCCACCCGGTGTTTGGCGAGTACACCTCATACTTACCTGGCAGGGGAGATACCATGATCAAGAAGGCGGTTCACCCAGGGCGAGGCTCAGCCATTGCACTCCGGCTGTGTTGACCCCTGCAAATTCCCCAAACGTGGGAGTCTTGACTGCATAATTTTTGCTAGTGGGGTGCTGCGTCCGCGCTTTCCCCCGATGATGTCGTTGTAAGCAAAGGTCAGCCGCCCGAAGTTCAACGTTGTGTGCCCATCTCCAAACTTCTCACGTCCTTGCGGAGCAACATCCCCAGTCTTTCCAAGTTGCTGGGAACGTGATGGTTGTGGGTGTTGTCTTTCAGCTCAAAGCAAATGTCACGCTCCCTTTCCCAACTCTTTGTAGAAGAACTCGATTGTTGGAGATGGATCCATGGCCATCATGCCAAGGGTTAATACTTTGGCGCTTGCTCTGTTCACTCCGTGCAGTGACCTGATGTTGAAGTGATGCCAGGAGCAACTCACCATTTCAGAAGCCCGGATGAGGTGGGAAATGGCCCGGCAGTTTGTACTGCTCAGTGTGACACGGAGCTGCTTTGCTCATGCACTCACGTCTACCACTAAATGTTGGAGGTGTGCCAGTGAGCGAGGAATGTGCCACAGCCTCAGCGACTGATAGAAAACTGCAGCGCACAACCGACAGTAGGAAAGCGCTTCCAAACATGCAGTCAAATCTGGGCGGTTTATTGGCCGACTAAGCAAAAACGTTGAAGGAAGGCCGTCCCAAGGTGGCCGGCCGGCCGGCCGACCGAGACTGTGGTGACTCCGGCGGATAGACTCCTCGGCTGCTCTCCAGGACAGGGGCTACGTTGACTCTGGTTTCTCTTCAAAATGCACAAGTCTTTCGCCTTTTACTAAAGACTTCCGTGGAGAGGGACGTTCAAGAGTTTAAGTTATTTTTGGTGGGCTTTGCTGTAAGGCTGCGCCCTTTGAGTGTGTCAAATGTCAAGCAGCTGTCTGTCAAGGCTCAGAGGTGCACTTAGGTCAACCTTGGGGCGGAGGTGATCAGCAGCAGCAGCCTTTGTTATGCGCCCTTAAAAACATGGCACCACAACAACTGACTTGTGTGCCAAGATCTTGGGTTGGCCCCAGACACCTGTGGGCCATCGCTTCTCGGCCTTTTGGCTAAGATCAAGTGTAGTATCTGTTCTTATCAGTTTAATATCTGATATGTCCTCTATATGGGGATTAAATATTAAATGCATTTTTGAGCAGTGGGAGGTGAAAACTGGGGCTTGCTCTCTTCACTCCTTGCATTGACCTGGTATTGCAGTGCCACCAGGAACGGTGCACCATTCTCTTTTTTCTGTGAAAAGCAAAGCGAAGCTGAAACCAGAAAGACATCAACCCGTGCCTGTGCGTCAATTTAATTGCGAGCCCATGTTTCTTGTAAGGAAGCAGCAGCAGCAGCAGTAAAAGCTTACAGCACCTGGTATTCCCAGGCGGTCTCCCATCCAAGTACTAACCCGGCCCGACCCTGCTTAGCTTCCGAGATCAGACGAGATCGGGCGTGCTCAGGGTGGTATGGCCGTAAGCCGAGGGGCTGGCGACAGAGAGTGCCTTTATGGACTAGGCAAGGCCCCTGCTCGTGGAGGGGCATGTTTCTTGTACGGAAGCAGCAGTGTAAAAGCGTGCAGCGGTGTAAAAGCTTACAGCACCTGGTATTCCCAGGCGTCTGAGATGACTTTTGACCATGCTTGTGAAGAAGAGCCATCTGTTTATTTGTACATCCTCATAGAGTGCGTAGTTCCTGGCAATGAAGATGGTGTGTCGGGCTATGGATAGTAGAATGTTAATCAGGGTTGTGTTTATACCTTCTTTCTTGTGTGAGTATCCAAAGAGCCAAGTCCATTCCCAGTCTGTAATGTCTTTGCTGCTGAGCTTGCAGTGGTCGGTGAGGAGGTTCTTGACCCGGGTGATGAAGACCTCGCAGATGGGACAGGTGAGAAAGATGTGTTCAAGTGTTTCGTCATTTTTATTACAGACAGTACAAACCCTCTCATGGATAGCACTGTTCATTTGGTGCAGGATGATACCCGAGAAAATTCGTCTATGTCTGATTTTGAAATCGGTGTTGTTGGCGAAGGGATGAGCATAGGGGCTATTTATGTTTTTCCACATGGTGGAAACATTAATCGACGGGAAGTGTTCTTTCCAATGAGTTTCAGATGTCGGTTTTTGTACTATGTTTGCCAGCAAGGTGTTGTACCAATACTTGGAGGTTAGTTGATTAATGCTTTTCGCATCAGGCTGAGCACTTTGACGAAAATCAAGGGTATCATTCTGCCTACTACCACTGGTCTTGTAAAAAGCCTGTTTTAGATGGTCAGCAATCCCAGTTTCAATTTTCTGACATGTGAATTCAGCAAACCGTTTGCAATAAATGTTTTTGGCTCTGAGCCGATTCAAGATTTCTTCCACTACTATTTCGCCTTGATTGTTTGTGAAGTCTCCCAATGTGTATAAACCTGCTTGCGGCATTGACCCGCCCGAGATGGGCCTGCCCAGATATGTGATGTCTGGGTTGTGGAAAACGGGGAGCTGCAGCAGCTGGTGTTTGTTTTGTACTATAGTTACCAGGTGGGGTCTGGCCAACTCCCATGCCTCAAAGATCTCTTGTGTGAACTGTGAGATGTGTGTAGCTTGTGATTTTAGTGGGATCTGACAGAGATTGTAAATGCCACTGTTTCCACATGTTTTAATGGTGTCAAGCAGTTGATGTTTCCAAAAAAGGTCAGTTTTATCGTCCAACAGCTTTTTGATGATTTTGATTCTGAATGAGTGTTTTTTTGTGTTTATGTCTATTAGCCTAAGCCCACCGTTTGTGTATGTATCAATTGTTGTTCTGTGTTTTATCATGTTGCGGCGGCTTCCCCACAGAAAAGTGGATATCATTTGATTTATTTCTGCATGAGTTTGTTTTGGGAGATCATAGACTTGTAGCACATGATTCACTTTGGAGAGTATCAGGGAGTTGAGCATGACCACCTTACCCTTCAGGGTCAGCTTCCGCATTTTCCACAACCCCAAGGTGTTGTTCATTTTATTTAGCACCTCTTTCCAGGTGTTATCTCTGGCGGCCTTTTGATCCTGGCCAATATGCACTCCTAAGACCCTTACACTGGCCTTTTCCTCTATGAACGCCTGTCTGCCTGGTGACCTTGCCCCATTGCCACAGTACATTATAGTTGATTTGTTTTCATTGATTTTGGCACCGGAGGCTGAGCAGTAGATATGTACAAGATTCAAAGCTAGTTGTAGACTTTTTCCATCTTTGACCATGATATTTGTGTCATCGGCATAGGCAATCATTTTGCAGGAAGTGCCATTATCTGCCAGTATGCCCTGAATGTTAATGTTCTGATTTATTAATAGAGCTAGGGGCTCGGCCACCAGGCTGTAGAGCAGAGAGGAGAGGGGACATCCCTGTCTAATTGATCTTTGGATTGCTATTTTTGGGGTTTGGAGACCATTCACTTTTATGCGACTGTGTGCATTGTTGTAAAGAGATTGAATTCTTTTAATGAAATTGTGACCAAAACCGAATTGTTTTAAAACAGCCCATAAAAAGTTGTGTTCAACTCGATCGAACGCCTTTTCAAAATCTACTCCTAGATAGATGCCACCAGTTTGTGACATCTGATAGATGGTTTCTTTTATGGATAAAATGGAATCTGAAATATCTCGTCCGGGAATGCTATATGCCTGTGACTGATGTACTATGTTTGGGATAATTTCTTTGAGTCTGTTTGCTAGAACCTTTGCGAAAATTTTGTAATCAGTATTCAGAAGGCTTATGGGTCTGTAGTTGTTAATGATCGTTCTGTCTCCTCGGTTTTTGTATGCCAAAGTAATTAAACCAAGTGTAAGGGTCTCAGGAGCTTCACCTTTCTTCTCAACTTCCTCAAAAATTCGAAATAAAATTGGTGTTAAACTTTCTTTGAAAAATAGATAAAATTCAGTTGTTAAACCATCTACGCCTGGACTCTTGTTTTTTTGTAAGCCCTTGATGGCTGCTTCAATCTCTGCCATGCTGATAAGCTGATCACACCATATTCTGTCCTCCGTTGAGATTTGGTTCTGAATGACCTTCACCACACTTGTAATTGTATTTTGATTTATATTTTGATTTGTATATAGCTGCTGGAAGAAATCTTGTATTCTGGATATTATTTCATCAGTTTGTATAATTATGTTGCCCTTGCTGTCTTTCAGTTCTTTTATGAATGCTTTATTTTGTTTTTGCTTTTCTAAGCCGAGGAAAAAAGCTGAACATTTTTCCCCCTCCACAAAATTTTGCACTCTGCTTCTAATTATTGCCCCCATGCATTCCTTCTTTTTGGAGAGCGCTAACTTGTCTCTCAAATAAATATAATTTGTCAGATCTCCGTTAGGTTCATTGGCTATCTTTTGGAGTTCGTGTTCTAATTTTACTCTTAGCTCTTTTTCATTTTTTTTCTCCAGCCAGCTCTTATGTTTACTATAATTTATACATACTCTTTTGATTCGTTCTTTCACTCTTTCCCACCAATTAAATATGTCTTCGACCCACTCCATTTCATTTGCCACATTGTGAAGAAGACGGTTAACTTTGTCAATGAACTGTTAATCTTTTAGTAAGCTATTGTTAAAACACCATACCCCACCATTTGTTTGTGCTACTGATGGAAATAATGACAATTTTATGAGGGAGTGATCACTCCATGTGTTGAGGACATATTCTATTGAGTTCACATTGTGTACAATGGAGCTTGCCACTAAGGCATAATCAATACGGGATTGTTTGAGAGTATTTTGTACCACCTGATGTCTGGAGAACTGAGTTTTATTTGGATGCATAATTCGCCATAAGTCAACCAGGTCGTATTCTTTTATGATTTCGAATAAGGATCGCCTGCTCACATCATCTTTAAAGAGATTGTTGCTAGATATGTCAAATTTGGTGAGGGGAACATTGAAGTCTCCAGTGATGATGGAGTTGTTGTTTACCCACTTATTTAGCTCTTTGAAAAACACTTTTCTTTCACCCTCAGTGTTAGGAGCATATATATTGATAATTCTAATATAAACATTTTTTTTCCATGAATCAACTATCAATAATCTACCTCGTGAGCATTTATATATTTCTATTACCTTATCAAAGACATTGTTTTTAATCAGCGTTGCCACCCCACACATTGCTCGATCTGCATTTGCGAAATATACATTCCCTTCCCATAACCCTCCTATCATGCTCACAGGAGATGAGGACCATTTTGTTTCTTGTAGCAGCAAGATGTCACATTTGGTAGTATTGATGACTTTGTGTAGTTTTTCTCTGCTGCAGAGCCCACGGGCATTCAGTGAGAGAAGCAGGGCCATGAGAAGGGTGAGCTGTATTATTGTGGCATTAAACATCACACTCATTTTTTTCTATTTTGCTTTTTCTTATTTGTTTTACCGGACTTGTCTGTATTTTGTCGTTTTCTTGCCAGGGACACTACCGAGAGGTCCATCTCCGAATCAGAGTCAGCACTTGGTGAGGGAGAAACTGTTGGCTCTTTTTCAGAGTGGGGAGGACTGAGTGGCGCAGATTCTGCGGTTGGGGTGCTTCTCGTGCCTCTGGCTTGGAGCTTTTCAGCTCCAGCCACTTTTTTTTCATTGTCTGGTTGAGCCTCGTCATTCTGCGCTTCCGGAAGGCTTTCTCCAGAGGTTTCCACATTAGTGGTTATTTTTTCCGCTCGGGGCGGCTGGGCAGGGGGCCCTTTCTCTACACCACACTCTGTGCGTACCTCCGCAGGCGCTATCTCTGCCTCCTCCTCTCCTGCACTGTCCTCAGTGCTTCCCTCTGTCTGCTCCCTCTCCAACTCTGACTCTGCTATGCTCTCCGGTTCACTTTCATTGCAAATGCAATTTTCCATGTTGTTGTGGCACAGCTCACACCTTTTCACAGCTTTATGGCACTCTCTTGCATAGTGCCCCTGGACTCCACATTTATGGCAACAAAACTCAGGACACTCTCTAAGAATGTGTCCAGGCTGTAGGCACATTCGACACACTTTCACTTGCCGATCATGTAACACTCTGAAGTATTCGGGACCAGTGGCAGTATTAAATCTAGCAGAGTAAGGCAGGGATTGTACTGTCTGATTAAATTTGACTTTCACATACCTTGTCCCATCTGCGATGTTTGTGCCAGGCCACATTCTTCTCTTGATTGGAGAGATTGCAGAGACTCCCCAGCCATGCAGCTTGTCAATTATTTCCTGGTCTGAGATGTACGCGGGCAGAGTGAGAAAAGAGACCACCAGTTCATCATTGTTTAGCTCTTTTGCCATAACTATGGTTGTGCCGATTTTGAATCCATCCAGCAATCTGCTTTTCCCAACAGTGTTTGTCATTGTTATTTCATATTTGTCCGTTCCAATACAGCGGCAGGCAATCAAACCTCCACACAGTCCACGCACACATTTCAATAATTCCATTATTGGGACTTTTTCTGTTCCCGTCAATTCTATTTGTAAAGTCAGCTCCTTCTCATACTTCCTTTGGGTTCCATCATTCTTTTCTCTGTCTCCATTCTCCGTGTTCTTTATCTCCTTTGCCATGATTCTTTGCTTGGTGAGGTCGTTGTTCTGAGGTCCATCCATGATGAGAAAAAAAAAGTTCAACAAAAGGCGCCCCCGCACAGTGTGGAAAACACTGTCGGGGGGGGGGGAAACCAGTCCTTAAAATGAACAAAACCAGTAAACTGAAGTAGCACACGATGAGAAAAGGGAAAAGAAGTGCAGAAAGGAGGAGAAAAAGGGGAAGAATACAGGCTGAGGAAAGGAGCCGTGTGCTCGAAATGTTTGTAGCATACACTTCCTGATTCGCTAGTGGGCGTGCTCAGGGTGGTATGGCCGTAAGCCGGGGGGTTGGGGACACAGACTGCTTTTATGGACTGGGCAAGGCCCCCTGCGCGTGGCGGGGCTCAAAAGTCAGCCTTTCGGACACACTGCACTTCAGCCTTTATCTCCACCACATGCTACACTCTAGTCCAGTATCGGGAAGCGACACCGAGATGGGCAAGCGGCTGTTGGTGCCGTCATGTCCAGTTGTTGCTGAATCTATAGGAAACGACAGCCAGGTATGCCAGTAAAAAAGGTCGAGTGTTTCCTCTCCAATGTGTGCTGGAGGTTGAAGTTGAACATAGCACAGCATTAACGAGCAACTGAGTCAAGGCATTGGCCTCTGGGATTATTCATTTCCAGCACCATCAGCCAAAGAGCTGTGTCTGGCAAGAGCCACCCGGTGTTTGGCGAGTACACCTCATACTTACCTGGCAGGGGAGATACCATGATCAAGAAGGCGGTTCACCCAGGGCGAGGCTCAGCCATTGCACTCCGGCTGTGTTGACCCCTGCAAATTCCCCAAACGTGGGAGTCTTGACTGCATAATTTTTGCTAGTGGGGTGCTGCGTCCGCGCTTTCCCCCGATGATGTCGTTGTAAGCAAAGGTCAGCCGCCCGAAGTTCAACGTTGTGTGCCCATCTCCAAACTTCTCACGTCCTTGCGGAGCAACATCCCCAGTCTTTCCAAGTTGCTGGGAACGTGATGGTTGTGGGTGTTGTCTTTTAGCTCAAAGCAAATGTCACGCTCCCTTTCCCAACTCTTTGTAGAAGAACTCGATTGTTGGAGATGGATCCATGGCCATCATGCCAAGGGTTAATACTTTGGCGCTTGCTCTGTTCACTCCGTGCAGTGACCTGATGTTGAAGTGATGCCAGGAGCAACTCACCATTTCAGAAGCCCGGATGAGGTGGGAAATGGCCCGGCAGTTTGTACTGCTCAGTGTGACACGGAGCTGCTTTGCTCATGCACTCACGTCTACCACTAAATGTTGGAGGTGTGCCAGTGAGCGAGGAATGTGCCACAGCCTCAGCGACTGATAGAAAACTGCAGCGCACAACCGACAGTAGGAAAGCGCTTCCAAACATGCAGTCAAATCTGGGCGGTTTATTGGCCGACTAAGCAAAAACGTTGAAGGAAGGCCGTCCCAAGGTGGCCGGCCGGCCGGCCGACCGAGACTGTGGTGACTCCGGCGGATAGACTCCTCGGCTGCTCTCCAGGACAGGGGCTACGTTGACTCTGGTTTCTCTTCAAAATGCACAAGTCTTTCGCCTTTTACTAAAGACTTCCGTGGAGAGGGACGTTCAAGAGTTTAAGTTATTTTTGGTGGGCTTTGCTGTAAGGCTGCGCCCTTTGAGTGTGTCAAATGTCAAGCAGCTGTCTGTCAAGGCTCAGAGGTGCACTTAGGTCAACCTTGGGGCGGAGGTGATCAGCAGCAGCAGCCTTTGTTATGCGCCCTTAAAAACATGGCACCACAACAACTGACTTGTGTGCCAAGATCTTGGGTTGGCCCCAGACACCTGTGGGCCATCGCTTCTCGGCCTTTTGGCTAAGATCAAGTGTAGTATCTGTTCTTATCAGTTTAATATCTGATATGTCCTCTATATGGGGATTAAATATTAAATGCATTTTTGAGCAGTGGGAGGTGAAAACTGGGGCTTGCTCTCTTCACTCCTTGCATTGACCTGGTATTGCAGTGCCACCAGGAACGGTGCACCATTCTCTTTTTTCTGTGAAAAGCAAAGCGAAGCTGAAACCAGAAAGACATCAACCCGTGCCTGTGCGTCAATTTAATTGCGAGCCCATGTTTCTTGTAAGGAAGCAGCAGCAGCAGCGTAAAAGCTTACAGCACCTGGTATTCCCAGGCGGTCTCCCATCCAAGTACTAACCCGGCCCGACCCTGCTTAGCTTCCGAGATCAGACGAGATCGGGCGTGCTCAGGGTGGTATGGCCGTAAGCCGAGGGGCTGGCGACAGAGAGTGCCTTTATGGACTAGGCAAGGCCCCTGCTCGTGGAGGGGCATGTTTCTTGTAAGGAAGCAGCAGTGTAAAAGCGTGCAGCGGTGTAAAAGCTTACAGCACCTGGTATTCCCAGGCGGTCTCCCATCCAAGTACTAACCAGGCCCGACCCTGCTTGGCTTCCGAGATCAGACGAGATCGGGCGTGCTCAGGGTGGTATGGCCGTAAGCCGGGGGGTTGGGGACACAGACTGCTTTTATGGACTGGGCAAGGCCCCCTGCGCGTGGCGGGGCTCAAAAGTCAGCCTTTCGGACACACTGCACTTCAGCCTTTATCTCCACCACATGCTACACTCTAGTCCAGTATCGGGAAGCGACACCGAGATGGGCAAGCGGCTGTTGGTGCCGTCATGTCCAGTTGTTGCTGAATCTATAGGAAACGACAGCCAGGTATGCCAGTAAAAAAGGTCGAGTGTTTCCTCTCCAATGTGTGCTGGAGGTTGAAGTTGAACATAGCACAGCATTAACGAGCAACTGAGTCAAGGCATTGGCCTCTGGGATTATTCATTTCCAGCACCATCAGCCAAAGAGCTGTGTCTGGCAAGAGCCACCCGGTGTTTGGCGAGTACACCTCATACTTACCTGGCAGGGGAGATACCATGATCAAGCAGGCGGTTCACCCAGGGCGAGGCTCAGCCATTGCACTCCGGCTGTGTTGACCCCTGCAAATTCCCCAAACGTGGGAGTCTTGACTGCATAATTTTTGCTAGTGGGGTGCTGCGTCCGCGCTTTCCCCCGATGATGTCGTTGTAAGCAAAGGTCAGCCGCCCGAAGTTCAACGTTGTGTGCCCATCTCCAAACTTCTCACGTCCTTGCGGAGCAACATCCCCAGTCTTTCCAAGTTGCTGGGAACGTGATGGTTGTGGGTGTTGTCTTTTAGCTCAAAGCAAATGTCACGCTCCCTTTCCCAACTCTTTGTAGAAGAACTCGATTGTTGGAGATGGATCCATGGCCATCATGCCAAGGGTTAATACTTTGGCGCTTGCTCTGTTCACTCCGTGCAGTGACCTGATGTTGAAGTGATGCCAGGAGCAACTCACCATTTCAGAAGCCCGGATGAGGTGGGAAATGGCCCGGCAGTTTGTACTGCTCAGTGTGACACGGAGCTGCTTTGCTCATGCACTCACGTCTACCACTAAATGTTGGAGGTGTGCCAGTGAGCGAGGAATGTGCCACAGCCTCAGCGACTGATAGAAAACTGCAGCGCACAACCGACAGTAGGAAAGCGCTTCCAAACATGCAGTCAAATCTGGGCGGTTTATTGGCCGACTAAGCAAAAACGTTGAAGGAAGGCCGTCCCAAGGTGGCCGGCCGGCCGGCCGACCGAGACTGTGGTGACTCCGGCGGATAGACTCCTCGGCTGCTCTCCAGGACAGGGGCTACGTTGACTCTGGTTTCTCTTCAAAATGCACAAGTCTTTCGCCTTTTACTAAAGACTTCCGTGGAGAGGGACGTTCAAGAGTTTAAGTTATTTTTGGTGGGCTTTGCTGTAAGGCTGCGCCCTTTGAGTGTGTCAAATGTCAAGCAGCTGTCTGTCAAGGCTCAGAGGTGCACTTAGGTCAACCTTGGGGCGGAGGTGATCAGCAGCAGCAGCCTTTGTTATGCGCCCTTAAAAACATGGCACCACAACAACTGACTTGTGTGCCAAGATCTTGGGTTGGCCCCAGACACCTGTGGGCCATCGCTTCTCGGCCTTTTGGCTAAGATCAAGTGTAGTATCTGTTCTTATCAGTTTAATATC
Organism: Solea senegalensis; assembly: GCF_019176455.1. Lineage (NCBI taxonomy): Eukaryota > Metazoa > Chordata > Actinopteri > Pleuronectiformes > Soleidae > Solea > Solea senegalensis. The sequence goes on from NW_025322373.1 coordinate 11,174, forward strand.
TGATATGTCCTCTATATGGGGATTAAATATTAAATGCATTTTTGAGCAGTGGGAGGTGAAAACTGGGGCTTGCTCTCTTCACTCCTTGCATTGACCTGGTATTGCAGTGCCACCAGGAACGGTGCACCATTCTCTTTTTTCTGTGAAAAGCAAAGCGAAGCTGAAACCAGAAAGACATCAACCCGTGCCTGTGCGTCAATTTAATTGCGAGCCCATGTTTCTTGTAAGGAAGCAGCAGCAGCAGGCGTAAAAGCTTACAGCACCTGGTATTCCCAGGCTGTCTCCCATCCAAGTACTAACCCGGCCCGACCCTGCTTAGCTTCCGAGATCAGACGAGATCGGGCGTGCTCAGGGTGGTATGGCCGTAAGCCGAGGGGCTGGCGACAGAGAGTGCCTTTATGGACTAGGCAAGGCCCCTGCTCGTGGAGGGGCATGTTTCTTGTAAGGAAGCAGCAGTGTAAAAGCGTGCAGCGGTGTAAAAGCTTACAGCACCTGGTATTCCCAGGCGGTCTCCCATCCAAGTACTAACCAGGCCCGACCCTGCTTGGCTTCCGAGATCAGACGAGATCGGGCGTGCTTTTTTTTTTGTTTTTTATTATCAAAAATACTTTCATTAACAAAAATGAACACACTTATTCACAAGAAACCACAAAACACGTTTAAACCATGATTCAATGATGAAACAAAAGACATATTCAAGGAGAATCAAAATGTTGACGAAGCAATAACAAAGAAAGAAAAAAAACATAAATAGATAAAACCCTAGCCAATGGGACATTATACTCAATAAGATTTAAAGAAACAGGGTTTACAGCAAAAACATCAACGATATCCTTGAGAGATGAAAACGTGGCAATGTACTCCCCAGAACATTTAGAAATGAAACATCAGTTCTTCCCTCTGATCGAGGTCGTATAAGGAGTTGTTGGTGAGAAAAGTTTCCTGGAATGTTGCCTTGTAGGCATCCTTGAGCAGTCTGAGATGACTTTTGACCATGCTTGTGAAGAAGAGCCATCTGTTTATTTGTACATCCTCATAGAGTGCGTAGTTCCTGGCAATGAAGATGGTGTGTCGGGCTATGGATAGTAGAATGTTAATCAGGGTTGTGTTTATACCTTCTTTCTTGTGTGAGTATCCAAAGAGCCAAGTCCATTCCCAGTCTGTAATGTCTTTGCTGCTGAGCTTGCAGTGGTCGGTGAGGAGGTTCTTGACCCGGGTGATGAAGACCTCGCAGATGGGACAGGTGAGAAAGATGTGTTCAAGTGTTTCGTCATTTTTATTACAGACAGTACAAACCCTCTCATAGATAGCACTGTTCATTTGGTGCAGGATGACACCCGAGAAAATTCGTCTATGTCTGATTTTGAAATCGGTGTTGTTGGCGAAGGGATGAGCATAGGGGCTATTTATGTTTTTCCACATGGTGGAAACATTAATCGACGGGAAGTGTTCTTTCCAATGAGTTTCAGATGTCGGTTTTTGTACTATGTTTGCCAGCAAGGTGTTGTACCAATACTTGGAGGTTAGTTGATTAATGCTTTTCGCATCAGGCTGAGCACTTTGACGAAAATCAAGGGTATCATTCTGCCTACTACCACTGGTCTTGTAAAAAGCCTGTTTTAGATGGTCAGCAATCCCAGTTTCAATTTTCTGACATGTGAATTCAGCAAACCGTTTGCAATAAATGTTTTTGGCTCTGAGCCGATTCAAGATTTCTTCCACTACTATTTCGCCTTGATTGTTTGTGAAGTCTCCCAATGTGTATAAACCTGCTTGCGGCATTGACCCGCCCGAGATGGGCCTGCCCAGATATGTGATGTCTGGGTTGTGGAAAACGGGGAGCTGCAGCAGCTGGTGTTTGTTTTGTACTATAGTTACCAGGTGGGGTCTGGCCAACTCCCATGCCTCAAAGATCTCTTGTGTGAACTGTGAGATGTGTGTAGCTTGTGATTTTAGTGGGATCTGACAGAGATTGTAAATGCCACTGTTTCCACATGTTTTAATGGTGTCAAGCAGTTGATGTTTCCAAAAAAGGTCAGTTTTATCGTCCAACAGCTTTTTGATGATTTTGATTCTGAATGAGTGTTTTTTTGTGTTTATGTCTATTAGCCTAAGCCCACCGTTTGTGTATGTATCAATTGTTGTTCTGTGTTTTATCATGTTGCGGCGGCTTCCCCACAGAAAAGTGGATATCATTTGATTTATTTCTGCATGAGTTTGTTTTGGGAGATCATAGACTTGTAGCACATGATTCACTTTGGAGAGTATCAGGGAGTTGAGCATGACCACCTTACCCTTCAGGGTCAGCTTCCGCATTTTCCACAACCCCAAGGTGTTGTTCATTTTATTTAGCACCTCTTTCCAGGTGTTATCTCTGGCGGCCTTTTGATCCTGGCCAATATGCACTCCTAAGACCCTTACACTGGCCTTTTCCTCTATGAACGCCTGTCTGCCTGGTGACCTTGCCCCATTGCCACAGTACATTATAGTTGATTTGTTTTCATTGATTTTGGCACCGGAGGCTGAGCAGTAGATATGTACAAGATTCAAAGCTAGTTGTAGACTTTTTCCATCTTTGACCATGATATTTGTGTCATCGGCATAGGCAATCATTTTGCAGGAAGTGCCATTATCTGCCAGTATGCCCTGAATGTTAATGTTCTGATTTATTAATAGAGCTAGGGGCTCGGCCACCAGGCTGTAGAGCAGAGAGGAGAGGGGACATCCCTGTCTAATTGATCTTTGGATTGCTATTTTTGGGGTTTGGAGACCATTCACTTTTATGCGACTGTGTGCATTGTTGTAAAGAGATTGAATTCTTTTAATGAAATTGTGACCAAAACCGAATTGTTTTAAAACAGCCCATAAAAAGTTGTGTTCAACTCGATCGAACACCTTTTCAAAATCTACTCCTAGATAGATGCCACCAGTTTGTGACATCTGATAGATGGTTTCTTTTATGGATAAAATGGAATCTGAAATATCTCGTCCGGGAATGCTATATGCCTGTGACTGATGTACTATGTTTGGGATAATTTCTTTGAGTCTGTTTGCTAGAACCTTTGCGAAAATTTTGTAATCAGTATTCAGAAGGCTTATGGGTCTGTAGTTGTTAATGATCGTTCTGTCTCCTCGGTTTTTGTATGCCAAAGTAATTAAACCAAGTGTAAGGGTCTCAGGAGCTTCACCTTTCTTCTCAACTTCCTCAAAAATTCGAAATAAAATTGGTGTTAAACTTTCTTTGAAAAATAGATAAAATTCAGTTGTTAAACCATCTACGCCTGGACTCTTGTTTTTTTGTAAGCCCTTGATGGCTGCTTCAATCTCTGCCATGCTGATAAGCTGATCACACCATATTCTGTCCTCCGTTGAGATTTGGTTCTGAATGACCTTCACCACACTTGTAATTGTATTTTGATTTATATTTTGATTTGTATATAGCTGCTGGAAGAAATCTTGTATTCTGGATATTATTTCATCAGTTTGTATAATTATGTTGCCCTTGCTGTCTTTCAGTTCTTTTATGAATGCTTTATTTTGTTTTTGCTTTTCTAAGCCGAGGAAAAAAGCTGAACATTTTTCCCCCTCCACAAAATTTTTCACTCTGCTTCTAATTATTGCCCCCATGCATTCCTTCTTTTTGGAGAGCGCTAACTTGTCTCTCAAATAAATATAATTTGTCAAATCTCCGTTAGGTTCATTGGCTATCTTTTGGAGTTCGTGTTCTAATTTTACTCTTAGCTCTTTTTCATTTTTTTTCTCCAGCCAGCTCTTATGTTTACTATAATTTATACATACTCTTTTGATTCGTTCTTTCACTCTTTCCCACCAATTAAATATGTCTTCGACCCACTCCATTTCATTTGCCACATTGTGAAGAAGACGGTTAACTTTGTCAATGAACTGTTGATCTTTTAGTAAGCTATTGTTAAAACACCATACCCCACCATTTGTTTGTGCTACTGATGGAAATAATGACAATTTTATGAGGGAGTGATCACTCCATGTGTTGAGGACATATTCTATTGAGTTCACATTGTGTACAATGGAGCTTGCCACTAAGGCATAATCAATACGGGATTGTTTGAGAGTATTTTGTACCACCTGATGTCTGGAGAACTGAGTTTTATTTGGATGCATAATTCGCCATAAGTCAACCAGGTCGTATTCTTTTATGATTTCGAATAAGGATCGCCTGCTCACATCATCTTTAAAGAGATTGTTGCTAGATATGTCAAATTTGGTGAGGGGAACATTGAAGTCTCCAGTGATGATGGAGTTGTTGTTTACCCACTTATTTAGCTCTTTGAAAAACACTTTTCTTTCACCCTCAGTGTTAGGAGCATATATATTGATAATTCTAATATAAACATTTTTTTTCCATGAATCAACTATCAATAATCTACCTCGTGAGCATTTATATATTTCTATTACCTTATCAAAGACATTGTTTTTAATCAGCGTTGCCACCCCACACATTGCTCGATCTGCATTTGCGAAATATACATTCCCTTCCCATAACCCTCCTATCATGCTCACAGGAGATGAGGACCATTTTGTTTCTTGTAGCAGCAAGATGTCACATTTGGTAGTATTGATGACTTTGTGTAGTTTTTCTCTGCTGCAGAGCCCACGGGCATTCAGTGAGAGAAGCAGGGCCATGAGAAGGGTGAGCTGTATTATTGTGGCATTAAACATCACACTCATTTTTTTCTATTTTGCTTTTTCTTATTTGTTTTACCGGACTTGTCTGTATTTTTCGTTTTCTTGCCAGGGACA
>NW_025322374.1:0-9220 GCF_019176455.1 Solea senegalensis
AAGCCAACAGAGCAGAAGTTGCAGGTAAGCGTGACGTCCTGACAGAAGAACGGGGGCTGTATAGGGCTCGTCCGGGATTTGAACCCGGGACCTCTCGCACCCTAAGCGAGAATCATACCCCTAGACCAACGAGCCACGACCCTTGCGCCATTTTCTATGTAGGTGTCCTGTTACAGATTGTATGTGAGAACTATTACAATATCACCAGATTAAGTTAAAAAGACAAGGGAAATTGGGAAAAGATACTGTTGGACTATGTTTTATGTTCTGTCTGTGAAGGTGCTTAGACATCCAGATCATTGTCAGGAGTTTGCTGTGGACAACAAGACTTGCTGGAGTTAGGTTGAAGATGTTTTAACGCTCATCCACGAGGCTTCTTCACTTCTGACTGTCTTGTGGATAAAAAAAAGAAATCCAGGTATTTAGCCTCTGTAAGCTGGATACATGTAAAGAAAACGTGCATTGGATGTGTTTGCTCACTGGTGTGTGTGCGCAAATTAAACTACTAAACTCCACCCTCTTCAAACTTGCGTTACCACGGCTGTTAGATTTGGCAAGGACAAACTTCATGGTTGAAACATTGCTGGGTGAAAGGCTTTTCTGGGATTTGAACCCAGGACCTTTCACGGCCATTGCATTCATTTTCTTTTTATCAAGTGGTCTTGCTTGAGGTAAGTTGAAGATATTTCACCTCTCATCCAAGAGACCCACTCTGCTAATGTGTGTTGGAGTTCACCTTTGTTTGTCAGTGGTTTGCTTGTTGACCCCTAATGGAAAAGAGCTAAGGGCAGCATTGTAGGTGACTAATAGTTGGTGTCTTAGGCCACCTTCTCTGTTGTGTGATGGGTTTCTAGGCTAAAAAAATAAGGTTATTTCATTCCCCTTTCAAACCATATGTCCCCCTTGGCCAGAATGTGGACATTCTCGTCATCAACAGAGTATCTTTTGTTCTTCAGATGCAAATGGGCAGCCCGGTCTGGACAAGTCACAGCTACCCGCCAAGTCAGGATGGCCGAGCGGTCCAAGGCGCTGCGTTCAGGTCGCAGTCTCCCATGGAGGCGTGGGTTCGAATCCCACTTCTGACAGGATAACTTTTGGGGCAGCCGGACTTTGCCTCATAACAGAACAGTTGGGCGTTCAAATCCCTAGACACGTCAACAATTGGCCTAGCCCATAGCAAACTACTTGCCCCCATTCACAGCTATTGCTCCCTTGGTGTAATCAGGTGGTGCCCACTGCTCCTTGGATTCCCTGCATTCAGTGTGCGTGCGCAAATTAAACGACTCTTTAAGCATGCGAGATTCCAGCTTGGTCACATTCACTACACTTGGCAAAGACTTGACTGGTTTCATGGTTGAAACAGTGCTGTGTGAAAGGCCTTTCTGCAAGAACCGTAGCGCAAGTCCCAGGAAACAGGGAACTCCCACATCTCAAACGTTATAATTGGACCACACCTGCAGAGGGCTCGTCCGGGATTTGAACCCGGGACCTCTCGCACCCAAAGCGAGAATCATACCCCTAGACCAACGAGCCTCTATAGAGGGGAAATATTCTATGTAGGTGTCGTGTTACAGATTTTATGTGAGAAATACTCATCAAGAATGGGGCACAGAGCTTTTGAGTCTACATCTGCAAACCCGCAATTCCACCTCACTCACAAAGGACTTACATTGATGAGGCTTTATGCTTGCAATAGTTCAGTGGATGTTTTGTGTGGGATTTTGAATGTGGGACCTCTTTCAGCCAGAGAATAAGACCAACAAAATGTACTCATTTCTCCAGGGAAGCATGTCTGCTAAGGCCTAAGATTACGATAAGATAACATGTTTTAGGATGCCTTTTCTTTGTATAAAGGTGAGTCAAGTAGGTCTCTCCTTCCAATCTCTTTATTTCTCAATAGTCTTCACTTTCATTCAAAATCCCTATTGATCATGGGTGACAGGTTCATAGAGTTTGCCACTTTAAATGTGCAATACCACCACAGTCACAAACAACTCGCATTAGTAAGGACGGAATTTGTAGTTGAGATAGGGCTCGACTGTGTGAGTCATTCAGTACATTTGGCAAGGACAAACTTCATGGTTGAAACACTCGGAGATTTCAACCCAGGACCTTCGACTGCTATTGCAAAGCCAACAGAGCAGAAGTTGCAGGTAAGCGTGACGTCCTGACAGAAGAACGGGGGCTGTATAGGGCTCGTCCAGGATTTGAAGCCGGGACCTCTCGCACCCTAAGCGAGAATCATACCCCTAGACCAACGAGCCACGAAGCTTGCACCATTTTATATGTAGGTCTCCTGTTACAGATTGTATGTGAGAACTATTACAATATCACCAGATTAAGTTAAAAAGACAAGGGAAATTGGGAAAAGATACTGTTGGACTATGTTTTATGTTCTGTCTGTGAAGGTTCTTAGACATCCAGATCATTGTCAGGAGTTTGCTGTGGACAACAAGCCTTGCTGGAGTTAGGTTGAAGATGTTTTAACGCTCATCCACGAGGCTTCTTCACTTCTGACTGTCTTGTGGATAAAAAAAAAAATCCAGGTATTTAGCCTCTGTAAGCTGGATACATGTAAAGAAAACGTTACATTGAACAACGCAGGTCGTTCACACTCTGACCCACTTCCGGGTAGTTAGTTTCACCTGAGTCAAGTTGGGAATGACCGTTGTTGGGGTCACCTGAGAGACACCTCACAGAATAAGTGTAAAAATCCAGCTTCTGACCAGAGTGGTATGATGTATTCTGTAACAGCCCAGACCACAATCCAGATGAAAAGTTTTATTGAGAGACGCAGGATTCTCACCCACAACTTCAGGGAAAGACTGTCACCTGAATGCAGGGCCTTCCTGACTCTATACACTTTAAAAACATTTCAACTGCACAGGTGGGTTCCCAGTGGTTCCCAGTGGTTCCCAGTGGTTCCCAGTGGTTCCCAGTGGTTCCCAGTGGTTCCCAGTGGTTCCCAGTGGTTCCCAGTGGTTCCCAGTGGCACCCAGTGGCACCCAGTGGTTCCACGTTGTAATGGTTAGCACTCTGGACTCTGAATCCAGCAATCCGAGTTCAAATCTTGGTGGAACCTGTCTTTTTGGTATTTACGCTAGCCAAATTGATGAAGAATGAAATGTGGCACAGCTTGGAAAAAGACTGCAAGTTTGTCATGTTGCTGTGATCAGCTCAGAAGTCAGAAAGCTTCCCAACAGATCCTTCTTCAGTGCCCCCTTTGGTATAATGGGGTGGGGAAGCTGACTAAAGCCTGTCTGCCTCTGTTGCGCCTCACCTGCTGTACTATCTGGAGTACCATTTGGCTAGTAACAGAACAGTTGGTGGTTCAAATCCCTGGACACGTCAAGGACTGGCATACCCCATAGCAAACAACTCGCGCCCATTCACCCCCATTGCTCCCTTGGCGTAGGCAGGCCCAGTGTCCTTGGCTTGCATTGGATGTGTTTGCTCACTGGTGTGTGTGCCCAAATTAAACTACTAAACTCCACCCTCTTCAAACTTGCGTTACCACGGCTGTTAGATTTGGCAAGGACAAACTTCATGGTTGAAACATTATTGTGTGAAAGGCTTTTCTGGGATTTGAACCCAGGACTTTTCACGGCCATTGCATTCATTTTCTTTTTATCAAGTGGTCTTGCTTGAGGTAAGTTGAAGATATTTCACCTCTCATCCAAGAGACCCACTCTGCTAATGTGTGTTGGTGTTCACCTTTGTTTGTCAGTGGTTTGCTTGTTGACCCCTAATGGAAAAGAGCTAAGGGCAGCATTGTAGGTGACTAATAGTTGGTGTCTTAGGCCACCTTCTCTGTTGTGTGATGGGTTTCTAGGCTAAAAAAATAAGGTTATTTCATTCCCCTTTCAAACCATATGTCCCCCTTGGCCAGAATGTGGACATTCTCGTCATCAACAGAGTATCTTTTGTTCTTCAGATGCAAATGGGCAGCCCGGTCTGGACAAGTCACAGCTACCCGCCAAGTCAGGATGGCCGAGCAGTCCAAGGCGCTGCGTTCAGGTCGCAGTCTCCCATGGAGGCGTGGGTTCGAATCCCACTTCTGACAGGATATCTTTTGGGGCAGCCGGACTTTGCCTCATAACAGAACAGTTGGGCGTTCAAATCCCTAGACACGTCAACAATTGGCCTAGCCCATAGCAAACTACTTGCCCCCATTCACAGCCATTGCTCCCTTGGTGTACTCAGGTGGTGCCCACTGCTCCTTGGATTCCCTGCATTCGGTGTGCGTGCGCAAATTAAACGACTCTTTAAGCATGCGAGATTCCAGCTTGGTCACATTCACTACACTTGGCAAAGACTTGACTGGTTTCATGGTTGAAACAGTGCTGTGTGAAAGGCCTTTCTGCAAGAACCATAGCGCAAGTCCAAGGAAACAGGGAACTCCCACATCTCAAACGTTATAATTGGACCACACCTGCAGAGGGCTCGTCCGGGATTTGAACCCGGGACCTCTCGCACCCAAAGCGAGAATCATACCCCTAGACCAACGAGCCTCTATAGAGGGGAAATATTCTATGTAGGTGTCGTGTTACAGATTTTATGTGAGAAATACTCATCAAGAATGGGTCACAGAGCTTTTGAGTCTACATCTGCAAACCCGCAATTCCACCTCACTCACAAAGGACTTACATTGATGAGGCTTTATGCTTGCAATAGTTCAGTGGATGTTTTGTGTGGGATTTTGAATGTGGGACCTCTTTCAGCCAGAGAATAAGACCAACAAAATGTACTCATTTCTCCAGGGAAGCAGGTCTGCTAAGGCCTAAGATTACGATAAGATAACATGTTTTAGGATTCCTTTTCTTTGTATAAAGGTGAGTCAAGTAGGTCTCTCCTTCCAATCTCTTTATTTCTCAATAGTCTTCACTTTCACTCAAAATCCCTATTGATCATGGTTGACAGGTTCATAGAGTTTGCCACTTTAAATGTGCAATACCACCACAGTCACAAACAACTCGCATTAGTAAGGACGGAATTTGTAGTTGAGATAGGGCTCAACTGTGTGAGTCATTCAGTACATTTGGCAAGGACAAACTTCATGGTTGAAACACTCTGAGATTTCAACCCAGGACCTTCGACTGCTATTGCAAAGCCAACAGAGCAGAAGTTGCAGGTAAGCGTGACGTCCTGACAGAAGAACGGGGGCTGTATAGGGCTCGTCCGGGATTTGAACCCCGGACCTCTCGCACCCTAAGCGAGAATCATACCCCTAGACCAACGAGCCACGAACCTTGCGCCATTTTCTATGTAGGTGTCCTGTTACAGATTGTATGTGAGAACTATTACAATATCACCAGATTAAGTTAAAAAGACGAGGGAAATTGGGAAAAGATACTGTTGGACTATGTTTTATGTTCTGTCTGTGAAGGTTCTTAGACATCCAGATCATTGTCAGGAGTTTGCTGTGGACAACAAGACTTGCTGGAGTTAGGTTGAAGATGTTTTAACGCTCATCCACGAGGCTTCTTCACTTCTGACTGTCTTGTGGATAAAAAAAAGAAATCCAGGTATTTAGCCTCTGTAAGCTGGATACATGTAAAGAAAACGTGCATTGGATGTGTTTGCTCACTGGTGTGTGTGCGCAAATTAAACTACTAAACTCCACCCTCTTCAAACTTGCGTTACCACGGCTGTTAGATTTGGCAAGGACAAACTTCATGGTTGAAACATTGCTGTGTGAAAGGCTTTTCTGGGATTTGAACCCAGGACCTTTCACAGCCATTGCATTCATTTTCTTTTTATCAAATGGTCTTGCTTGAGGTAAGTTGAAGATATTTCACCTCTCATCCAAGAGACCCACTCTGCTAATGTGTGTTGGAGTTCACCTTTGTTTGTCAGTGGTTTGCTTGTTGACCCCTAATGGAAAAGAGCTAAGGGCAGCATTGTAGGTGACTAATAGTTGGTGTCTTAGGCCACCTTCTCTGTTGTGTGATGGTTTTCTAGGCTAAAAAATTAAGGTTATTTCATTCCCCTTTCAAACCATATGTCCCCCTTGGCCAGAATGTGGACATTCTCGTCATCAACAGAGTATCTTTTGTTCTTCAGATGCAAATGAGCAGCCCGGTCTGGACAAGTCACAGCTACCCGCCAAGTCAGGATGGCCGAGCGGTCCAAGGCGCTGCGTTCAGGTCGCAGTCTCCCATGGAGGCGTGGGTTCGAATCCCACTTCTGACAGGATAACTTTTGGGGCAGCCGGACTTTGCCTCATAACAGAACAGTTGGGCGTTCAAATCCCTAGACACGTCAACAATTGGCCTAGCCCATAGCAAACTACTTGCCCCCATTCACAGCCATTGCTCCCTTGGTGTACTCAGGTGGTGCCCACTGCTCCTTGGATTCCCTGCATTCGGTGTGCGTGCGCAAATTAAACGACTCTTTAAGCATGCGAGATTCCATTCACTACACTTGGCAAAGACTTGACTGGTTTCATGGTTGAAACAGTGCTGTGTGAAAGGCCTTTCTGCAAGAATCGTAGCACAAGTCCCAGGAAACAGGGAACTCCCACATCTCAAACGTTATAATTGGACCACACCTGCAGAGGGCTCGTCCGGGATTTGAACCCGGGACCTCTCGCACCCAAAGCGAGAATCATACCCCTAGACCAACGAGCCTCTATAGAGGGGAAATATTCTATGTAGGTGTCGTGTTACAGATTTTATGTGAGAAATACTCATCAAGAATGGGTCACAGAGCTTTTGAGTCTACATCTGCAAACCCGCAATTCCACCTCACTCACAAAGGACTTACATTGATGAGGCTTTATGCTTGCAATAGTTCAGTGGATGTTTTGTGTGGGATTTTGAATGTGGGACCTCTTTCCGCCAGAGAATAAGACCAACAAAATGTACTCATTTCTCCAGGGAAGCATGTCTGCTAAGGCCTAAGATTACGATAAGATAACATGTTTTAGGATTCCTTTTCTTTGTATAAAGGTGAGTCAAGTAGGTCTCTCCTTCCAATCTCTTTATTTCTCAATAGTCTTCACTTTCATTCAAAATCCCTATTGATCATGGTTGACAGGTTCATAGAGTTTGCCACTTTAAATGTGCAATACCACCACAGTCACAAACAACTCGCATTAGTAAGAACAGAATTTATAGTTGAGATAGGGCTCGACTGTGTGAGTCATTCAGTACATTTGGCAAGGACAAACTTCATGGTTGAAACACTGCTGTGTGAAAGGCTTATCTGTGATTTCAACCCAGGACCTTCGCCTGCTATTGCAAAGCCAACAGAGCAGAAGTTGCAGGTAAGCGTGACGTCCTGACAGAAGAACGGGGGCTGTATAGGGCTCGTCCGGGATTTGAACCCGGGACCTCTCGCACCCTAAGCGAGAATCATACCCCTAGACCAACGAGCCACGAAGCTTGCACCATTTTATATGTAGGTCTCCTGTTACAGATTGTATGTGAGAACTATTACAATATCACCAGATTAAGTTAAAAAGACAAGGGAAATTGTGAAAAGATACTGTTGGACTATGTTTTATGTTCTGTCTGTGAAGGTTCTTAGACATCCAGATCATTGTCAGGAGTTTGCTGTGGACAACAAGACTTGCTGGAGTTAGGTTGAAGATGTTTTAACGCTCATCCACGAGGCTTCTTCACTTCTGACTGTCTTGTGGATAAAAAAAAAAATCCAGGTATTTAGCCTCTGTAAGCTGGATACATGTAAAGAAAACGTTACATTGAACAACGCAGGTCGTTCACACTCTGACCCACTTCCGGGTAGTTAGTTTCACCTGAGTCAAGTTGGGAATGACCGTTGTTGGGGTCACCTGAGAGACACCTCACAGAATAAGTGTAAAAATCCAGCTTCTGACCAGAGTGGTATGATGTATTCTGTAACAGCCCAGACCACAATCCAGATGAAAAGTTTTATTGAGAGACGCAGGATTCTCACCCACAACTTCAGGGAAAGACTGTCACCTGAATGCAGGGCCTTCTTGACTCTATACACTTTAAAAACATTTCAACTGCACAGGTGGGTTCCCAGTGGTTCCCAGTGGTTCCCAGTGGTTCCCAGTGGTTCCCAGTGGTTCCCAGTGGTTCCCAGTGGTTCCCAGTGGTTCCCAGTGGTTCCCAGTGGTTCCCAGTGGTTCCATGGTGTAATGGTTAGCACTCTGGACTCTGAATCCAGCAATCCGAGTTCAAATCTCGGTGGAACCTGTCTTTTTGCTATTTACGCTAGCCAAATTGATGAAGAATGAAATGTGGCACAGCTTGGAAAAAGACTGCAAGTTTGTCATGTTGCTGTGATCAGCTCAGAAGTCAGAAAGCTTCCCAACAGATCCTTCTTCAGTGCCCCCTTTGGTATAATGGGGTGGGGAAGCTGACTAAAGACTGTCTGCCTCTGTTGCGCCTCACCTGCTGTACTATCTGGAGTACCATTTGGCTAGTAACAGAACAGTTGGTGGTTCAAATCCCTGGACACGTCAAGGACTGGCATGCCCCATAGCAAACAACTCGCTCCCATTCACACCCATTGCTCCCTTGGCGTAGGCAGGCCCAGTGTCCTTGGCTTGCATTGGATGTGTTTGCTCACTGGTGTGTGTGCCCAAATTAAACTACTAAACTCCACCCTCTTCAAACCTGCGTTACCACGGCTGTTAGATTTGGCAAGGACAAACTTCATGGTTGAAACATTATTGTGTGAAAGGCTTTTCTGGGATTTGAACCCAGGACTTTTCACGGCCATTGCATTCATTTTCTTTTTATCAAGTGGTCTTGCTTGAGGTAAGTTGAAGATATTTCACCTCTCATCCAAGAGACCCACTCTGCTAATGTGTGTTGGTGTTCACCTTTGTTTGTCAGTGGTTTGCTTGTTGACCCCTAATGGAAAAGAGCTAAGGGCAGCATTGTAGGTGACTAATAGTTGGTGTCTTAGGCCACCTTCTCTGTTGTGTGATGGTTTTCTAGGCTAAAAAAATAAGGTTATTTCATTCCCCTTTCAAACCATATGTCCCCCTTGGCCAGAATGTGGACATTCTCGTCATCAACAGAGTATCTTTTGTTCTTCAGATGCAAATGGGCAGCCCGGTCTGGACAAGTCACAGCTACCCGCCAAGTCAGGATGGCCGAGCGGTCCAAGGCGCTGCGTTCAGGTCGCAGTCTCCCATGGAGGCGTGGGTTCGAATCCCACTTCTGACAGGATATCTTTTGGGGCAGCCGGACTTTGCCTCATAACAGAACAGTTGGGCGTT
>NW_025322375.1:0-2500 GCF_019176455.1 Solea senegalensis
GTGAATGATCAATGAATGAGTGAATGATCAATGAATGAATGAATGATCAATGAATGATCAGTGAATGAGTAGTAAATGAGTGAATGGTCAGTGAATGATCAGTGAATGATGAGTGTATGATCAGTGAATGAGTGAATGATCAGTGAATGAGTGAATGATAAGTGAATCAGTGAATGATCAATGAATGAGTGAATGATTAGTGAATGATCAGTGAATGAGTGGATGAGTGTCTGATCAGTGAATGAGTGAATGATCAGCGAATGAGTGAATTATCAGTGAATCAGTGAATGATCAATTCATTTCAATTGAATTCAATGTTATTTGTATAGCGCCAAATCATAACATACATGATCTCAGGTCTGTACATAGACAACATCAAGGAGAGCAGAGAAACACAACAGTTCACACAATGAGCAAACACTAGGCATCAGTGGAGAGAAAAAACTCCCTCTTAACAGAAGAAGAAATCTCTGACAGAACCAGACTCAGAGATGTGCGGTCATCTGCCTCGACCGGTTGGGGTGAAAGTGGAGAGGAGGGGGACAGAAAGGGGGGAGAGAAAGGACAAGAGGGAGATGAGGTAGAGACAGAAGAGAGAGAGACCAGGAGCAGATACACAACAACTGTATCAGGTTTATACAGTCGACTTTTTAATTATAGCACAATAATAATGGTGATGATATGTATGATATGGATAGCCTCGAAAACTGGATCTGGATCCTGCAACCTGCAAGATGAGGATACAGAGAGAGAGAGAGGGAAGGAAGGAAAGACACAAACTAGGGAGAGAAAGAGACAAGGTTAATGACATATAAAAAGTCATATTCATATCCTGAGTGTGAGAGAGTGAATGTGCGTGTACCACAGGAAAATCCTCCAGCAGTCTAGTTCTATAGCAGCATAACTAAGAGATGGTCCAGGTTTCCCTGAACCAGCTCTAACTATAAGCTTAATCAAAAAGGAAAGTTTTAAGTTTAACTTTAAATACAGAGAGAGGCTCCCCCTCCCGAACTGTCATTGGAAGCTGGTTCCACAGGAGAGGAGGAGCCTGGTAGCTAAAGGCTCTGCCTCCCATTCTACTCTTACAGACTCTGGGAACCACAAGTAAACCTGTATTTTGTGACCTAAGTGGTCTATTAGGGTGATAGGGTAAGACTAGGTCTTTCAGGTATGAAGGGGCGTGACCATTAAGTGCTTTGTATGTGAGGAGGAGGATTTTAAATTGAATTCTAAACTGTGGGTGGAGCCAGTGTAGAGAAGCTAACACTGGAGTTATATGGTCTCTCTTTCTAGTTCCTGTCAGAACTCGTGCTGCAGCATTTTGAATGAACTGAAGGATTCTAACAGCCTTGTTAGAACATCCTGCTAATAAGGAGTTACAGTAATCTAATCTAGATTAACAAAAGCATGAACTAGTTTTTCAGCATCCTGTAAAGACAGAATGTTTCTAATTTTCATAATGTTCCGCAGGTGGAAGAAGGCTGTTCTGGAAATGAGTTTTATGTGTGAATCAAATGACATTTCCAGGTCAAAAGTAACTCCAAGGTTCCTCACAGTGGAACTGGAAGCCAGGGTGATGTCATCTAAAGTGACAATGTGGGCAGAAAGTTTTTCTCTGAGGTGTTTAGGGCCGAGTATAAAAGTTTAAAAGTAGAAAGTTACAGGTCATCAGGACTTAATGTCTCTGAGACATTCCTGGAGTTGAACAACCTGGTTTATTTCATCCGGCCTCATTGATAAATATAGCTGTGTGTCATCTGCATAACAATGAAAGTGTATGTTATGCTTTCTAATAATGTTCCCTAGAGGAAGCATATATAAGGTAAATAGTATAGGCCCAAGCACTGAGCCTTGTGGAACTCCACAATTAAGTTGTGTTTGTAGTGAGGCTTTATCATTGACATGAACAAACTGGAATCAATCAGATAAGTATGATTTAAACCAGCAGAGGGCAGCACCTGTGATACCAAGAGTCTGCTCCAATCTCTGCAGTAGAACATCATGATCAATGGTGTCAAATGCAGCACTAAGATCTAACAGGACAAGTAAAGAAACTAGACCATTATCTGACACCAAGAGAAGATCATTACTAACTTTAACTAGTGCTGTTTCTGTGCTATGGTTTAATCTAAAACCTGACTGAAAATCTTCAAACAGGCCATTAATGTGCAAATATTCACATAATTGATTGGCAACAGCCTTTTCTAAGATTTTAGAGACAAAGGGAAGATTAGATATCGGTCGGTAATTAGCTAAAATATCTGGGTCAAGGGTCGCTTTTTTTAGAAGGGGTTTAATAACTGCTACTTTAAACGTTTGGGGCACATATCCAGTTAATAAGGATGGATTAATTTGAGTTAATATAGAGTTGTTAATTAAAGGAAACACATCTTTAAACAGTTTGGTGGGGATAGGATCTAACTGACAGGTTGATGGCTTAGATGATGAAACTAATGATGTTAACTCAGGGAGATCTATAGGGGAGAAACTGTCTAACTGT